>NC_051226.1:35741998-35869498 GCF_015220715.1 Pygocentrus nattereri | reverse complement strand
GGACCCTCAGGGCCTTCTAAACCATCAGAGAAGGCCTTATGTTGAATAAATATAAATATAAATCGCTGCTGTCAGAACAAAACCTCGTATCTCTAAAAAGGTAATTTTACAGGAGAAGGAAAAAACACACTTTACTTTTAATGTAAGTCAATGGAACCAGACGTCTTTCCAGGTCATTTTGGGTTGTTTCTTTTGGTCCATTCATCATGAAATTTACACACAATATAGAGGGCAACAGGCATTTTCACATTATGCCAAAAACTGAAAAACAACAAAAATGGGGATACGGGGTTTTCTTCCAACAGCAGCAATATGCTCAATTTTCATTAATACTTTTATCTCATTGTTAAGCGTTGGCTGGAAACAAAAGAGTTAAATGCCAGATGAAAATTCGTCTAATCCAGATTTGTGGTATCCAGGTAAATACAGCCACAAGCTCTCCCATTGATTAGATTAACAACCAACATAATTTTGTAAGTCTAGGCCTAAAAATCAAGTCAATCTTTAAACAGATTCATCATCAGGGAGGGCTTTTATTGTACCTGCTCAACAGCACTAAGTTCACTCAGCTGTATTTGCTTAAAATATTACCTCAGTCCAATGTAAAGAGTTGCATCAGGCCAAGTTCTATTTAACTAAGAACACCAGTTGAACTTGCATAATGCACTGAATTTGAAGCCGAGGCCCATATAAACATGCATGTGTCCTGAAAATCAACACTGTAGACAAAGCCCTTTGTTACAGTTGGGATTCTAAACAAATTGTGCATGTGAATCGGTCTCAAAGCTAGTGTTTACAGCTGTAAAGCCTGACAAATGTATGACAAATAAACTGGCAAGAGATAAAAACTCCACAGACTATGGTAGAGAGTCATTTCTTTGGCCTAGACTGACTCTGTAGCCACAGGGGGAAGGTCCCTTTTAGGTCGAGGTGCCTCATTGCTGTGGTGTAGCGTTAGCCATGGTGCATTGTCCCTTGGAAAAACATGTTGCTGTGGTGTGATGTTGCTCAGGCAGCTGGCCCAGAGCTCAATCTTTCAGTATGTGCTTGAAAATAATGACTTATACAGTACACAAAGCTCGAAACCTGAATTTGAACTTGTTTAACCTCTGCTACTATTAGTCAGTTACAGCTGTACACCCTCAGAAATTAGGATATGAAACTGTCACTAGAGCAGTGCCCCTCTTGTCACTGGGGTGGTACCCTCAAGGGTACATCTCAGTACCTTTAGTCAGGGAACATAACTGAACCATAATCCACTGAAATGATATTTTCTAAGCTGTACCGACTCCACACACCCCGCCTCGCCTTAGGGCTTTTATTCTACTGTTCTGCTTTTAAAAATTAGGTCATGAAAAAGTACAAATCCCAACTTTTCACCTGGAAAAAACTTGCTTAGTGTACAAAATTGCACCTTAAAACCACTGTTGTACCTTTGAGGGAACATTTCCATTGTTTGTACCTTGATGAAGCATTCCATCCCAGTCTAATTCTGTATGAACTGGTTTATAGTCACAGTTTTCCCAGTATCATAATAACTGAATGTCCAGTGTGCCGCTGTGCCGCTGCTGTGTGAATGAGTTTATGACATCTATCCAGGTGGTGATTAATGTGACACTGTCCTCTGCAGAACTGGCTGATTTATATACTGAACACAATTTAAAAGCATGAAATGAACCTGAAATCATAGAGAATCAACTCTGAAGTAAAAGTATGTTTAAAAAGTCTGTTTCGAACAAGGATTACACTCTGCTATTAGGGAAAGCAGTTCAGCATGAATGCCAGTACAAAAATGTAACTTTTTGAAGAAATTTTGTTTATATCTTTGTGTCTTTTTGAGCATGAGTGATGTATTTTTCCCCTGTCTAACTACATCCTGTGATCTAAATATATATAAAAACCGAACATCTGAGCTGTTGCCTGCAAAATCAGTGGTGGACACTAACTAAGTAAATGTAATTAATTTCTGTACTTAAGTAGTTTTTTTGTGTATCTGTACTTTACTGAAGTTTCTCCGTTCTGGGCGACTTTTTCCTTTCACTCCACTACATTTTAGAGTCTAATATCCGACTTTTTCCTCCTACATTTTGAGAAATCTGTCGTTCCTTTTGGTTTCTGTGTGTATAAAAACGTAACATGTCAAAACGAAAGAAGCGCAAAGCCAGAGCACCAATCAGTGCCCAGCGGTCACTTTGTTTAGAGCTGGTTTTGACCTGTTGGTCATACCGACCCAGTGCAGCACGCGGTTCAACGTCAGCGCAGCAGCGTAAAACTTTGGGAGAGTCTGTTCAACATAAATGATGAACTAACCTAACTTTGTGTAAATAGAGCTCAATATAGAAATATGTCCACATATGCAGTCGAGACTGACGCGGCTTTTTTCTGAATTTCTACAAACACCATTTCATTTTATAGTAAATGAGTTTGGGCTGGTTTATGTTTATGAACAGACGCCTACAGATCAACATAGTAAAGGAGCTCATCTGTGATCCTGAGTTTAAAGCCAGTTTTTATTCAACTTAAACTTGGAACTAAGTTGTAAATAAATCTGAAACTGAAACTTTGCTTGTGTGTAAAAAGTGATTTCAGAGCCACTCGGTTCTCCCTGATGGAAACTGTTTACCTTCAGTGTTTTGTGCTTCTGATCATTTTAATAGACGTCAGCGTCACTAATTAATGACGTTCTATTAAAAGACTGGTTTACCAAGAGAGACGCTGGAGGACTTTCACCTGAAATGAGTTCATGAAGCAAGAGTCTTCATAAGGTGTATTTGTCCTCTCTAAGTTGGGTAGGTTGGTTAGTGTAGTGGTTAACACCTCTGCCTTCTACACGGTTGACTGGGATTCAATCCCCACCTGGGCAAACACCCTACACTATACCAATATGAGTCCTTGGGCAAGACTCCTAACACCACCTTGGCCTACCTGTGTAAAAATGATCAAATTGTAAGTCGCTCTGGATAAAAGCGTCAGCCAAAATGCCATAAATGTAAATGTAAGTAAAGTGAAGTGCACTGTACTAAAGCCTCCTCCAGGGTTAAGACTGAGGCTTCAAGTTGAAGTATTTACTGAAGGATTTACTGAAACACTAAAACACAATAAAGCTCATTACAGGCTTCAAATCTCAGAGTTTAAAGTAGAGCTGCCGTCAGTGTTTCACCCAATGTGGGAAAGTCAATGTACAACACTGTTAATGTGCACCACCGTTAGCCTGGCACTGACTTAACACTGCATATTCGATATTATACTGTTTAGAACATCTGAATATTCAGGACTGAAGCCCCAAAAATGCAGCCCTAACAGCACCAGCGGTGACAAATAAAATATTGGAAATCTGGAACTGACTTCTGTGGCACTGACAGTATAACATGTTATTAACACTACTTATAATGCATTATATTAACAATTAATAACGTATAATAAACATGGCTATAAAGTGTAATTCAGTGTAATTCATTTTTCTAAATATTTATAATCATGTTTATACTGCCTTATGAATGCATTATAACATGTTATAAATGTGATTATAGATGCTTACAAACATAACATTCATAGAAAGTGTTACGAAAATCATTATCAATGAGACATTTATAGATATTAACAATGCAAGATTATAAAATCACATGTTCAGTGATTATATCTGAAGACACCTGGCAAATAGTGAACACAACAACTATTCCAACTAACAGATTAAAGACTATAAAGTCAATCTCTGCATTCTCTAGATTTGCTACATTTGTTTATTGCTGCTAACAAGATTTTTATTTTGCTCCTTTTTCTTCATTGAGTCTATTTATTTATTCATTCATTTCATTTGTTTTAAGAGTTTTGATTTAACTCCAGAGTATTAGTCCGTTATTAGATTTATATCTTAGTATTCAATGACTAAAAATTATTCAGTTACTAAAATTAATTATTCAGTAATTACTATAAATTATTCTGTATTCATCATTCAAGTATTCAGTAACTTGCAAATAGTCTAGCTACTATATTATTCAGCAATGACAATGAATTATTCAGTAAGTGATATTAATTGTTCAGTCACTTATTATTTTTTCAGTATCTACTATGAATTCTTCAATAACTCATATGAATTATGCAGTAACTATCATTCAAAAACTACCACAAGTTATTCAGTAACTACTATATTATTTAGTAACTACTATGAATTACTGAATAGCCATTATGAATTATTCCCTAATATATTATTTAGTAATTAGTAAATTACTATTCAGTAACTACTATACATTATTGATTATCTACTGTGAATTAAAGACAAAGTCAGTAAAGACAATTAATTACTCATTAACTGCTAAATTGCCCCTAGGTGTGAGTGTGTGAGTGACTGTCTGTGTCTGTCTGTCTGCCCTGCGATGGACTGGCGACCTGTCCAGGGTGTATCCTGCCTTCCGCCCGAAGACTGCTGGGATAGGCTCCAGCATCCCCCCGTGACCCTGACGGAGAAGCGGCTTAGAAGATGGATGGATGGATGGATGGATGGATAACTGCTATAAATGATTTAGTAACTGACACATTGTTCAATACCTACTAATTATACTAACTATTAATTATTCAGTATGCATTATGTATTATTCCCAAAAAAATGGGGAATAATAACTACAAATTATTCAGTAGCTACTATGTTTTTCATGAATTATTCAGTATCTATCATGAATTACTCAGTAAAACCAATAAATTTTTTAGTAACTGCAATTAATTATTTAGTAACTACTATGAAGTATACAGCAAATATTATAAATTATTCAGTACTTTCTTTGTTTTGTTAGTATCTACTATTACTTATTCAGCAACTGCTATGAATTACCATTATTCAGTAACTACAAAATAATTAATGGATACTATATTATTCAGTAATGAATTGTTTAGTTACTATTAATACATTTTCAGTATTTCAATCATTTTCCAGAAAGTAATATGAATTATTCAATGGCTACTATGATTTATTCAGTTCAATTCAATTCAACTTTATTGTCAATATTGACAATACAGGGTAGTACAGTATAACAAAATGCTATCAGGCTACTTTTCCAGTGCAGTAATAAAAGATAAATAGCAACAGTGCAAAGACAAAAGACAGTAAAAGACAACACAAAATATGTATAGTCAGTAAACAGTAGGTGAAATGTACAAATTACTCAAAAAAACACAAAAGCTAGCCCAGCTGCTGCCGTCGCCAGCGCTGCCAGAAGTAAAGTCAGAGTAACTACTATATTATTCAGTAACTACTACTAAGCTTTTGGTAACCATTGTTATTGAGTAACTACTATATTATTCAGTAACTACTATTAAGTTTTTGGTAACCGTTGTTATTGAGTAACTACTATATTATTCAGTAACTACTATTAAGTTTTTGGTAACCATTGTTATTGAGTAACCACTATATTATTCAGTAACTACTATTAAGTTTTTGGTAACCATTGTTATTGAGTAACTACTATATTATTCAGTAACTACTATTAAGTTTTTGGTAACCGTTGTTATTGAGTAACTACTATATTATTCAGTAACTACTATTGATTTTTTGGTAACCGTTGTTATTGAGTAACTACTATATTATTCAGTAACTACTATTAAGTTTTTGGTAACCGTTGTTATTGAGTAACTACTATATTATTCAGTAACTACTATTGATTTTTTGGTAACCATTGTTATTGAGTAACTACTATATTATTCAGTAACTACTATTGATTTTTTGGTAACCATTGTTATTGAGTAACTACTATATTATTCAGTAACTACTACTAAGTTTTTGGTAAGCATTGTTATTGAGTAACTACTATATTATTCAGTAACTACTACTAAGTTTTTGGTAACCATTGTGTAATATTCCCTAATGAACATATTATTTAGACTACTAATTATTCAGTAGCTCCTAGGTTATTCAATGACTATTGTTAATTATGAATTGTTCAATGGCTATTATGACTGTAACCACTGAATTATTCAAAGGCTCTGATTTATTAACTACTATATTATTCAGTAACCTCTCTAATTCTCTAAAGAATATATTATGTAGTAATTACTAATTATTTGGTAGCTACCCGGTTATTCAGTAATGACTATTATTAAATACTCAGTAACTACTATGAATTATTCAATGACTACTATAAAGTATTCATTAACTACAGTTAATTGTTCAGTGTCTATTATGACAAAGAATGATCCAGTAACTGCTATGAACTGTTCATTATGACAAAAATTAAATATTCAGAATCTACTGTAAGTGATACTGTAAATTCTTCAGTAACCTACAGTTAACGATTCACTTTTATTTTCCAGCTAAAAAGACTACACACACATTGTGGCTGGATTGGGCCACCTCAACAAGATTTATGTCCATTTAAGTGTCTTAGAAAGACGGACTCCTGT
Source organism: Pygocentrus nattereri (assembly GCF_015220715.1). Lineage (NCBI taxonomy): Eukaryota > Metazoa > Chordata > Actinopteri > Characiformes > Serrasalmidae > Pygocentrus > Pygocentrus nattereri. Next base: position 35,863,108 of record NC_051226.1, on the reverse strand, counting down.
GCCACATAATTCACGTGGAGGTTTTCAACAAACGTAGTATTTCATGAACTCTTTACAGCTTGACCGCCTGCTGTGGCCACAGGAGAGTGGAGTTTAATAAATCAAACCCGAAATAGACCAACAAAGAAGGTGTTTCCTGGTAAGAAACGGCCTCCATTCTACTTTAACTCAGTGCTGAGCGGATGACCACGCCAAGCAAACGCTGCTGTCAGTGCGAGGCTGCTTTTACTTCATATCAGGTTACAGGGCGCAAAGCTATTTTCCGCAGTAGAAAGAATTTGCCAGGGCTGCCTTGCACAGTGAGCAATTTACCACAGCCTGCACTGTTCAAACCGCAGCATGTAAGAATCCACTGAGCACCAAGTCAACATTTAACGGTCAACGTTACTGGATTGGTCAGTAGGCTTATGGTGTTGATGTCATATTTTAAGAAACACTTGACTGACTATTTTGCATCTGCAGACCATTCAATCTTTTAATATTTGACTCATAGCTTTTGAAGTAAGTTTTAAAGCAGGATTGTCAATTTTACCACCCAGACAATGTCAGCTGGTGCACCTATGTAAGTAACCCAAGTTACTTACTATATTATAATATTCAGTAGCCACTAGGTTACTCAGAAATGACTATAATTATTCAGTTACAACTATAAATTATTGAGTATGTACTGTGAATTAAAGTCAGTAAAGACAATTAATTACTCAGTAACTGTGATAAGTTGTTCAGTAAGTACTATTAATTATTCAGTTACTATAATTAAATGTAGTAATGCAAAAAACATTTTTAAGTTTTATTTTTAAAGTTTTTTGAAAATGTGTATGAACTAGTCTTCATACTTCAGACACCTGTATTGACCTTAGTCTACGTTTATGCATACATCTTTGTCAATTTTCAAATAATAGTAATTATTTTCATGCTTTTCCTTGTGCATGGCAGAATAAAAGTCCTTGGTGTCGCTTGTGCCGCATGGCCTTTGAGGAAATCAAAGTTGAATACTTTTAAAGCTGCGCAACATATAATATAGCGTTAAATTATTCAGTATCTACTACAAATTATTCAGTATCTACTACAAATTAGTCAGTAAAGACAATGAATTATTTGGTAACAACTATAAATTCATATGCGCTATTTGAGTTTGTCAAAAATCAGAAAAGTTTTTCAAAAAGTTGAATACTTTTAAAGCTGCACTATTTCGCAACAGGTTGCTTGCTCAGTAATGATAGAATTATTCAGTAATGACAATACAGGGTTTAGAAACTACAGTGAATTATTCAGCATCTACTAAGATTTAGTCAGTAAAGACAAGTAATTAAGCCAAGTCCAAGTTCAAATACCATTGATTCTGAAAAAAAGTTCATGGTCAAATACTAAGACTTCCAGGATAAAGACTAAGAAGTCCAGTAATGAATTTTTGCCAGGAAAATGTATTTCAGTTGCAATTTAACTGCAATTTTATAAAGAAAAGAGGATGTTGATAATTACAGTAATATATTGCTGTCAATATGTAGTCTTCTAGGGATTTAAAAATACAGCACATTATGCCATTACTGTAAATCACTCCAGCACTCCTTTATTGAAGTATTTTTACAGTGCAATCACAGCTAGCTTCTTAGCATTTGTTTCGCATGACTGTGTTTGTTAGAGGGTTCTTCAGCCTTGAGGGGAGCAGATCGCACTCAGAAGGGGTGATGCAGTTATGAGGTGGTTGTGAAACTCCTTAGCAGGAGACACGTAAAAATGAAAAAGTCTCAGAGGGCTGTGCTCAGCTACTAGTCTGTAAATGACTAATAAGTGCATGAGTGCTCCTGGAGACCCACCCATCTGCAGAGCTTTAGCACTAATTTAGCACATCTGACTGCACTTGAGAAACTTTATCTTGGTTTGGTGTGTCAGATCAGAGCAGGAGCTAAAGCCCTGCATGACAGTGGAGGTTCAGAAGCGAGGCTTTGCAACATCTCACCTGAAACTGACTTAAATGGGAACCTAGATCACGTAGATGTTACAGAGAGTGGGCCTCATTCACCAATTTCTTCTGAAGTTTGCTCTGAAATGTGTTCTTGAGAAAGGATCGAAGAAGAAGTCTACGTCAGATTCATGACGCGTTCTTAAAGCGCGGACCTGTTCGCACCTTTGTGCTCTTGATGGGGTGTAGATTCGGTTCTTACCTAAGAACAAATCCCAGATAAGAAAACACTGGTGCATCTTTGTGAGCTTTGAGAAGAAATTTCTTCTAAGAACGGTTGGTGAATGAGGCCCATTATGAACTTACAAAATACTGCCAACTGCTAACATTACATGTTACAGTCATATCAACACTTCTTAGCTCTTTTTGTTGCACCAGCTGCCCGTTTTATGAACAGATTACAATATGTGCAAGTTCAATGATCCTCCCAGATGGTCCAATTTGTTGGACACAGCCATCACCCTTTTTTTTATTTAAGGGTTAAAAGGCTGAGATATGCTCCGTTGTTTACAGGCCTTAACTTCTGTTTGGCACAGAGTAACTCTGAATGATGGCACATGTGCAGTGGAAAGAAACGCATAAAGTCTGATCTGAGCGTTCTCATTAAGGTCACACAGCTGATTCAATACTACTACTACTACTACTAATAATAATAATAATAATAATAATAACTAAGCTGTAAGGTCATTTAGAGTGGTTTAATATGTCCACAGTGGCGGTTATAGATAACAGACATCTGAATGCTTCTAAAAGCTCACTCACAAAAGGCTATTACACAAAATGGTTATGCTTTACCATAGTTTTGAAAAGGTATTGGCCCAAAACCAATTTTTATAAACCATTGTAAGACAAAATAGTCCCCAAGAAAAAAATTTCCTCTATTTTACCATTATCAATATTCCATTTAAATACTCAGAAGACTCGTGTAGGTTCACTGGTGGTTTGGATAGTTAATAAAGTGTCTATATTTGTGTTGTAGTCATGGTGACCCCTGGTTCCCATCACCACCACTGTAAAGATATCTGAACCATTTCACACCAAACCCCTCTGAATGATTTTGTTTACATCTCAGACATTTTGGGAAAAATCCCCTTTAAAAAGCGCCTGTTCCACATGGACCACCTGGGGGACCCTGACGACTGATTTGAGAAATCTCTTTAAAGCATCATTAGTGTGAATGTGATGTGAGTGCGTAGAACCTTATTGAACCTCCTTTGCATAATGTAATGGTTCTACACCAATTAAAGTTTTTTCCCTACAACACTACGCACAAGCCAGGAACTGTTGGGGAACTTTTATTTTGTAAAAGTGTAGATCACTAGCACTTCGTTAAAACTTAGAAGCATAGAGTTATTACTGTCATAGTGGTCTAGTATTTAAATTCAATTACATAAATAATGAATTAAGTAATTAGTTACATAAAGAATTTATGAATAGTATTTACATCTGTTAGCATCATTTAAACACAACTTTTTTTCTCTGTAAGAAATGAATCATAGAATGCTGAGAAAATTCAAATCTAGCTGCCGCAAATGATGTCACAAAGGATACCTGAGATAGCATAGCAACTGCCTAGCAATCACCTGGAATGCCACAGCAAAAGCCTAGCAACACCTTAGCAACCACCTGGAGTTCCATAGCAGTGGCTTAGCAAAAGCTAAGGCTACATTCACATTCATTTTTGCCCTAATGTGACTCCGACCTGAGCCGTTTCATAAATGGTCCTAGATTGGATACATACCTGATTCTTGGCCATGCCACCATAACGTGATGCTCCAATGAGATCGGAATTCATGAGCTTTTTTCCACCACACATGCACCATCACTCAGTTACTCTGGCAGCAGTGCCGAATAGAAGTTGAAGCTTGAAAACAGTGGAAAAGCAGCAGATCTTACTTTTATCACCTTCGTCTCGCTCTAGTAATGAAGCTAAGAGCAGATCAGAGTTAATTATCTTCACAGGGAAGGCTTGTTCTGCTTGTTCTGCTCATTAGTTTGTTTGCTGTTCATGGCGTGACTCATATACATGATTATTGATTAGGACCTGCACGTGAGGGTCATTTCAGGACACAGGTCACTCAAATTAATAACAGACTTGAGTCACTTACCTAAACAAGTGTGAGCCATCGTTTACATTCTCTATCAGATCCATGTCTGTTTGTTTCAGGTTCAAAAATTCTTCACGTTCTACAGAATGTTTTCTGCTTGTTTTAATGAGCTACGAGTGAGAGTTTATTCATATCCCATTACAAAACGCTTTTGTGAACACTGGCCACTTTCACTTTCATTTATGCGGTCCTAGATTCGTGGCCTTGCGACCTTAATGTGACGCTCAGGACAGAATTCATGTGCTTTTTTTCCTCTGAATGTACGCCATCGTTCAGAGTTACTCTGCCAGCAGCGCCAAACAGAAGTTCAACCCTGTAAACAGTGGAAACAGTGGACTTTTTTCACCTTTGTCTCACTCTAATAATGAACCTGAGAGCTTATCAGAATAAATTGTTCACAGCGAAGCTCACTCTGCTCATTAGCTTGTTTGCTGTTCAAGATGCACGTGATTCATTCACGTGAAGTTACTGAGCAGGATGTGCACATGCAGGTCATTTCAGGACGCCAGTTCATTTGCATTAATAACAGACTTGAGTCACTTGCCTCAACAAGTGTGAGCCAACATGATAGCGAGATCGGATCTGAGCAAAAAAATCTGATTTGAGCAATGAGAGCAATGTGAATGTGTCAACAACCACCTGGGATAACATAAAACACCTTAGCAACTACCTGGGATAACATAAAACACCTTAGCAACTACCTGGAATACCATAGCAATGACCTGGCAACCCCTTAGTAGCCATGTAGGAATTCAGAGCAATGGCAAGCCAACTTAAAGTCTGTTCACAAACAACTTCTAGTTTACAGTTATATTCAATTTGTCAACAGATCCATGTCTGCACTCCTTTTTCTGTTTGTTTCAGCCTCAAAAATTCCACAAAATTCCACAGAATGTTTTCTGCCTGGTTCAATGAGCTACGAGAGATGAGAGATTATTTATATAACATTACAACATTCTTTTGTGAAAACACTGATCCTAACTGTGATTTCTAAGGCTTAATTCATAGGAAAAGGAATGAAAAGATTCCCTAACATGTTCTAGTTCTTGTAAGAGTTCTTCATAAACAGGAAAGCGCAACTTTTTTTTTAAAAACATGGCATGTTTCCAGTTTTGGTTTATGCAGGGCGACGGCAGCAGGCCCTAGAAATGAAAGGACATTTTGTTTCGGCCAGGGGGCCGCTGCCTTCCCTCGGAGTCGGTGAAGAAATCCGACTGAAATGTGCTCCGCAGTGACACGTGTTGAGTTCAGGAGAGCCCTTCAGTGCATGAGGCCCAAAAATGTATAGAGTGACCCCAAATTTGAACACGATCGTCATGGAGAATGTAGTGCCATTGTCTTCTAGACCACTGTGTTTATGTGTGGGGTTTAATTTGCTGTCTGAACATGAAAACCAGCTTTATTTGCCTTCTGACTGGCTCCTACCCGGTCATTTGCATGCTAATGTTAACATTCTAGCTATGACAACAAGAATATCCAAACAAATGTGGGCAGCTTTGTGCTCAAGTGAGCAGAAGTGACGTAACACACACTGCAGTTTCGGACCACTATGTGGCAGAGCTGAGTACGCAAGTCAAGTTTAGATGTTTGATATCGATCAGGCACAACATCATGAGTACCTCCTCGTTTCTACGCTCACTGTCCACTTTATCAGCTCCGCTTACTGTATAGCTGCACTCTGTAGTTCTACAGTTACAGACTGTAGTCCATCTGTTTCTCTGATACTCTGTTACCCTGTTCTTCAGTGGTCAGGACCCCCATGGACATGCAGGCAGGTCAGTCTAGTACCCGCACTCTTTAACTACAAAGCCACGCTGTTGTAACACGTGCAGAATGTGGCTTGGCATCGTCTTGCTGAAATAAGCAGGACGTCCCTGAAAAAGACGCTGCTTGGATGGCAGCAGATGTTGCTCCAAAACCTGTATGTACCTTTCAGCATTAATGGGACCTTCACAGATGTGCAAGTTACCCCTGCCATGGGCACTAACACACCCCCACACCATCAGAGATGCTGACTTTTGAACTTTGCGCTGATAACAGTCCGGACAGTCCTTTTCCTCTTTGCCCCGGAGGACACGACGTCCATGATTTCCAGAAACAGTGTGAAATGTGGACGCGTCAGACCACAGGACACTTTTCCACTCTGCGTCAGTCCATCTCAGATGAGCTCGGGCCCAGAGAAGCCGGCGGCGTTTCTGGTGTTGTTGATATGCGGCTTTCGCTTTGCATGGCAGAGTTTTAACTTGCACTTGTAGATGGAGCGACGAACTGAGTTCACTGACAGTGGTTTTCTGAAGTGTTCCTGAGCCCATGTGGGAATATCCGTTACAGAATGATGTCGGTTTTTAATGTAGTGCTGCCTGAGGGATCAAAGGTCACCTCAACTTTCCCAGTCTTTTGTTGTCCCTGTCCCAACTTCTTTGGAACGTGTTGCCGGCATCAAATTCAAAATGAGTGAATATTTGAAAAAAACAATAAAGTTTATCCGTTTGAACATTAAATATCTCGTCTTTGTAGTGTATTCAGTTGAATGTAGGTTGAAAAGGATTTGCAAATCATCGTATTCTGTTTTTATTTATGTTTTACACAACGTCCCAACTTCATTGGAATTGGGGTTGTACGTTAGTCTTGAACTTGTTAGTATTTGTTCTCAGACTCAACGAGGGATGATAGTGTTAGTACTGTGACTTGTCCAAACACTCTCGCTTGTCTTTAACCTGATAGTATTTGTACTTGGACTGGTCTTGGACTTGATAATATCGTACTCAGTGTCTTGGTATTCATGGTATTTGTAATCAGATATACAAAGCTAGAAACAGGAGATGGTGGAGATCAGTATATGTGTGTGGATTTTTTTTAATGCAGAGTTATTTAAAAACAATCTTATAAGTGAAACTATTATGCTCGTAAGGAACTACGCTGCCTCTCACAGCTGCCTAAAAACGAAAGAAGTGGATGGTTAAAGCAGAAGTCGGGACACCACTGGGCCCTTCCTGAAGTTAGGATAGAAATTTTCTCTACACTCTTTAAAAAAATGGTTTTTATGGGTTCTTTAATAAAGTTAATGGTTCTATTTAGAACAATGAGTTCTACATAGAAAGATTTCATGCTTAATGTGTTCTTTGCATGGTGAAATGGCTCTTCAGTTTGATGGAGAATGTGAATATCACTGCTGTCAGAAGAAAACGCATCTCCATTTTGGACGTTTTTCAGTTTTTTACATCATTTAAAATGCCTGTTGCTGTTTACATTTTGCACAAATTTAATGAAGAACGGACAAAAAAAATCCCAACAGAACCTTACACAACACAACACATTCTCCATTAATCTGAAGAACCTTTTCACCGTGTAAAGAAAAACGTAAGCATTTAGAACGACTCCACACTGGTCAGGTGCTGGTTTGGCTGGTCACCCAGGAAGGTCGTACTGGTTGACCAGTGTACCAGCATCAAAAACACAGCGTATGCTGGTTTTGCTGGTGACCAGCCATGCTGGTTTTTCTAGCAGGGTTCAGAGTGAAGATGAAATATGACAAAAAATATTTTACATTATATTTTATATAAATTATGTCACAATCCAATATAATATGCTTTTCCCACAAAGACAGAAAATTGTTCCCGTTAACTAGAATTCGTGCTAAATATTCCATTAAAATTATTGTTTTTTTTATAGTATTTTTTAAAACTATAGCTATATTGGCGCTCCAAATGATCAGATGTCTGAAAAAAGTGAATAAGTAAATATCATGTATCATGACAATTTCATGATACATATAAAGTATCGCAATAGTATGTTTTGGCCGTATCGCCCACCTCTAGTCGGGAAGTTTCTGTAATAGGACGTCTGGTTCCTATCACCACCACTGTGACCAATTCGGACTCCCTAAGTTTCTCTGGAACTTCTGCAAGTTTCACCAAACCGCTATAAATGACCACTCCCATCTGACCGAGCTAATTATTCGGACGATGTAAAGAATCGCCGGACCTGCCCCTTTAAGGGAAGCTCGGTTCGTTTGAAATGTTTGACAGGAATAAGGAGAACGTCGCGAGCAGCGGGAAAAGTTTCGCTGCTGTAAAAGTTTCTTGGGGACTCACTCGGTTTAAACGGCTCGACGGAGGAACCGGCTTCGCCAGCGCGCGCGCTGCTGTGTTGCGGGCACCTCGCCTCGCGCCACTCGCACTTAGCGCACGCGGAAACCACGCCGCCGAGTTACGGTGCTCAGGGTTTGGCCCCGCCCCCTTCCCCGTGCATTTCTCAGAGCTGCGTTAGAGCCGGAGGACAGTAACGGACCGAGAGCAGCGCGAGGACTCCGCGGACCTTCAGCACTGCTTGCAGGTAAGTTCTGCTAGTTTTGCCGGCACAAAGAAGGCCACGTGCCTTTGGGAGAGAAGGACTAGACATGCTGACCCCAAGTAGCCACTGCTTTGTTGTTCACTAGGCGCACTAGCCTGCCTGCCATTCACTGTACAGTCTTGACTGTTAGAAGGACACTGTTCTCCAACATGTAAACATAAACAGATCAATAGTTGTTGTTTTTTTTCATGGGTATTGACGATGAGATTCATGAGGATGCTTCTTGACCTCTGTGCCGTCTTCTGTTCTCACCATTAGCTTGTCATGTCAGCTCTACGAAGCTTCTGATGGATTCTGTCGAGGCCAGTGACCCACAGTGGAGCGAGGTAATGCAAACCACATGAGCCCTCCGAGCTTCTGAACTGATACGTTGCACTTTGTTCTCGGCTTAAATCTCAGGCCTTGCGCTTGGTTAAAGGAGAACCTCGCAGAGCTTTCAGAATGTCTGTATATATCAGTGGTTGAGATGCAAACAGACTCAGTCAGAGCGGTCTGGGTGGAGGAGCCCGTTGTTGAGAAACTCACAGACTCAGATCTGCTTTACAGTGGAGGGGATAGGAACTGGGCATCCCGACGACTGTGACACAGTCCTAGCCATTTTGGTGCCTCGCTGTCGTTGAGTCAGCATTTTTGTTGTCCTTATGTTTTAACTCACGCATTAAATGGGCCAAAAGGACTTTTGTTAAATGTGAAGAAAGTTTTTCTTCCTGGAAAGTTGCCGTTTTGGAGATACAAGGAATTTTTCTCACATTGATGGTTTATTTTTGTTATCCGGCACCAGCGGTGAACAGTGTAACGTTGAGGAAAAGTAGCCGTGAATCTGAAAGAAAAACTTTTTTGGGGACGATTTTGCCTTGCAACACCCTGCACGTATCCTTCTGCCAAGCATGGATTTTAGGCTAAAGCCCTTTCTCAAATCCATTGCAAATATCCCAGTCTATTTGTGATCATGTCAGGTGTTTGTAGAGGCATTCAATTCTTCAGACATCTGTTTCCTATCACCACCACTGTGAACAATCCTGATTCTCTAGAACAGAGCATTTCACACCAAACCACTCTGAACAACTGTTTGTATTCTCATGATTCAGTCTGAAGAAACCCTTCATGTTTCAGTCAGTGCAATGTATTAGAAAGTAGAAGTGTCCACTAACTGTTATGGAGGCTGTGGTGATGCTTTTTCTTTCTTTGCCTAGAATGAGAAGATGCGTCGGTCAGCGCAAGCTGAGAAGGACTTTGCTGGTGTTCTTCATGTCAGCACTAGTATGTTTAGTCATTGGATATGCGAGTTTTAGGGAGAGTGACTACCTGAATGGAGCTACGGAGCCAAGCCTTCAGACGAACAGCAGGCGGCTCACTGAGCAGCATGGCATCAACTGCTCAGACATTTACGAGTTGGACCCGGTGGCGGTGGGTAAATCCTTGGCCCTCAGAAGACAAACCGTACATGCGTTGGACGATGAGGACATTGCAAATGCCACCATGGACTGCACACGCTATCTGGAATCCAGGAGTTATGGTAGCATTCGGACGTCTGAACTAGAACGTGACTTTCCTCTTGCCTATTCTTTGGTGGTCCACAAAGATGCGGCCATGGTGGAGCGAATCCTGCGGGCAATCTACGTTCCCCATAATACCTACTGCATCCATTATGACCTGAAGTCTTCGCCGCAGTTTGCGGCGGCCATGCAGGGGCTGGCCCGCTGCCTGCCCAATGTCTTCATCGCATCAAAGCTGGAGAGGGTGCAGTACGCCAGCATCACGCGCCTCCGCGCTGACCTCAACTGCCTCTCCGACCTCATGGTGTCGGACATCATGTGGAGGTACGCCATCAACCTGTGCGGCCAGGACTTCCCACTGCGCTCCAATGTGCAGCTGGTGGAGGAACTGAAGGCTCTGAAAGGTGGCAGCATGCTGGAGACGGTGCGTCCTAGTGAGCTAAAGAGGAAGCGATTCAGTTACAGCTACACCCTGAAGGACGCCCAGTCGCAGTTCCACCATCTCCCTGTCAAAACGGACCAGGTCAAGAACCCAGCACCCCATGGCATTGAGATGTTTGTGGGCAGTGCCTACTTTGTTCTGTCCCGGGAGTTTGTCAGCTTTGTTCAGTGGAGCCCCCTGGTGAAAGACTTCTTGTCCTGGTCGGAGGACACCTACTCACCGGATGAGCATTTCTGGGCCTCTCTGATGCGTGTGCCAGGTGCTCCGGGAGGGTTGAAAAGTTCTGACCCGGATGTGTCGGACCTGGTGAGCAGAACCCGCCTGGTAAAGTGGCAGTACCTGGAGGAGACACTTTACCCACTGTGCACTGGCATACATGTACGCAGCGTGTGCATTTATGGTGCAGCTGAGCTCCGGTGGCTCCTCTTTGACGGCCACTGGTTTGCCAATAAGGTGGACCCTAGGGTGGACCCAGTGCTCGTGGAATGTCTGGAGGAGAAGCTGGCCGAGCGACAGGGCATAATGTCTACAGTGCACTGACAGCTGCCGTGGTTTCACTTGGCCTGACTAACATCCTGTTTGTGAATGATGAGGGATTTCTCACTGTTGTGTGTTGATGGCTGGAGAGTCGTTTTAAGACAGGGATTTGCTGAAGACTTGAAAAAGTTAGCAGTCTACCTTAGAATTTTCAATTGATTGTCTAATAGTAAGTTAACATATCAATACATTTGGTTTGCAATCTGTTCACTTATAAATTTTACTCAACAAAGAGCCTTACCTTTTTAAGACGACATGCTGTTTTACAGTGTATGCTTTAATTATTTAAATCAAAGATTTTTTGGTTTAAAATGAGAATGAGAATGAAATTGTGATTGTGTTCCCTGCTGAAAAGGGACTTTAGAAACCATTAGGATTAAAACCTAATAATTTGTTGGAATTGAATTCATGGTTTCCAATGGATGCCCCTACTGTAGAACACCTTTAGATACCATTAGGGAACCATGCGTTTAATAGGTTCTGTGAGTTTTTTCAGCAGGGATGCGGCCCAAGCTCCAGCCACAGACCTGCAATTGGTGCCAGGTTGGACGAGCTTATGAAACTTTGGGCAACATCCTATGGGAAATTATCTAACTGCTTATTGTTACATATGTATTGGGGCAGTCGTGGCTGGAGGTTAGGGATCTGGCCCTGTGACCGGAAGGTTGCCGGTTCGATCCCCAGGGCCGACAGCACAGGACTGACGTGTCCTTGAGCAAGACACCTAACCCCCAACTGCTTCCCGGGTGCCGTGGATAGGGCTGCCCACTGCTCCGGGCAAGTGTGCTCACTGCCGCCTAGTGTGTGTGTTCACTAGTGTGTATGTGGTGTTTCACTTCACGGATGGGTTAAATGCGGAGGTGGAATTTCCCCGGTTGTGGGATCAAAAAAGTCACTTAACTTATACACTCACCGGCCACTTTATTAGGTACAGTTCAGTTGCTTGTTAACACAAATAGCTAATCAGCCAATCACACAGCCACAACTCAATGCATTTGGGTATATAGAGGTGGTCAAGACAACTTACTGAAGTGCAGACCGAGCATCAGAACGGGGAAGAAAGGGGATTTAAGGGCTTTAAATGTGGCGTGGTTGTCGGTGCCAGACGAGCTGGTCTGAGTATTTCAGAAACTGCTGATCTGCTGGGATTTTCACGCACAACCAACTCTAGCGTTTACAGAGAACGGTCAGAAAAAGAGGAAATATCCAGTGAGCGGTCAGTTGTGTGGATGAAACTGCCTTGTTGATGTGAGAGGTCAGAGGATAATGGGCAGACTGGTTTGAGATGATAGAAAGGCAACAGGAACTCAGATAACCAACCAGAATCTCTGAGGAATGTTTCCAACATTTTTTACTAGCAACTATTTACCTAATAAAGTGGCCGGTGAGTGTAATGTTGCATTTTTAGTTCAAAATGCTACATTACTGAGCGAGACTACAGTCATATGTAAACATGTGAACACCCCCAGTCAAATTATACGTTTTATTGATTTTCCGGGAACAAACAAACATGGAATGTTTCTGCAAAATTTCGATTTCTTTACTGAGTTCAACATATAACAACGTATAAGAAAGAATAAAAAAATAAGATATAAAATGCACAAATATGACTTTTACGCAGGACACATTTTATGTATGTGCAAATGAACAATAACTGTGCAGAGGGTGTGTAAACGTATTATTATTTCGAAAATCAATAAACATCATTTGTCTCACTTGCATTCCAATTGTTTGTCGGTTCAGCCGCAAAAAAATGACTTCATGCACTAACAAGCAAATTTAACTTGTAACTTGTTTTTCCCTTTAACTAAATACTTTGAGTGAACTATGCAAATTTTTTATCTATCTGAACACGAGCAATGTTATAAAATGGATATTTCCAGGCCTTAAATCTGATTAGCTGAGCCACGTTCTACAATACTTGATATACACGCGGCGCCTGTGATCATAACACAGCACCCGAAATCTGTATTAATGCAGCAAATTGCTAAAACTGCTCTGCGAATGGATTGTGAAGCCCCCCTGGACCGCTAAGTTTTATTTAAAGTGAGGGCCTGATAGATGGTTTTCTTAACAACTAGGCTGAAAATAGCAAGCAAAACAGGTCAAAAGATGGCTGACCGGCTACACTAGCCCCCTGCTAGAAAAATAAAAATAGACCACCATTGCTTATTACCAGCCAAACCAGCATATCGCTGTTTTAGAGCAAAACCTTCTTCCATTTTTGTCAAAATTCGAAAATACCTGTTGTCCTTCACATTGAGGGTGAAGCTCATAATGAATGGACCAAAAGAAATGACCTGGAAAGACGTCTGGTTCCACTGACTTACATTAAAAGTAAAGTAGGTTTTATCCTTCTCCTGTAAAGTTACCCTCTTGGAGATACGAGGTTTTGTTCCGACAGCAGTGATATGCTGTGTTTTGGATGCTGGTATGTTGGACCCTGCTGGGCTGACCAGCTAAACCAGCACCAGACCAGCACTAGACCACCACAAACGAGCAGGAAATGTGTTCTGGGCCTTGAAATATGCACAGAAAGATTCACTGCACGTGATACTTAAACGCCTCACACGCTTCAAATGTTTGTGTTTTTGGTTAAATCTGTCTAAAGTGCAGGAAAACTAACGCGTGGCACAGTTAGCTTGGCGCTAACACAGGAATTCTCGCTGAGATGCTAGCAGAAATGATCGTTTCTGTGGTAATTTTCTGAGCAAAAATGGCTGATATGGTGAGGTTTCTGCACTAAACACTGCTCTATTATAACACTTTCAGTATTATATGACAAAAAATGAGCAGTTCTTCAATGAACTGTGAGTTATCGTCTTCCTTCAGCGGTCTAGAAGCTTAGCATCAGTCCGTCACGTTCTTACAGCCTGCGATGCTTGACATACGGACAGAACTTAGGCTGAAGCATACGCATTATGTTAAATATGCTCAATGCGGATACATAGCCACTATGAAGCGTTGCGATCGCATAGCAGTCTTTAACGTAGAAAGCTGTTTAATTTAAAAGCAGCGCCACAAATACGCTACTTGTTTGTTCGCCATGGTGCTTCAGCACCACGCTCGGTTAGCACAGCGCTATTTTGGATTTTGAACTAGTGTAAACTTTAGTTCCAATATAGATATTTGACATTTTCAACAGGTATGCGCGTAAACATTCACTTTTAAAGTAACATTTCTTGAGCTGCTAGAAAGAAAACAGCATATTAGCATAGCTGGCCACCAGCAAAACCAGCTAGGGTGTGTTTTGGAAGCCGCTGGTCAGCGTCTGTTGAAGCTGCTACGCTGATCATTTCCAAAAATCAGCGAAGCCAACAACAGATCAGCCTAAACCAGTGCATGTTGACCTAAGCTGTTTTTCCAGCCAGGAATATTTTGTGGTAAATGTTAGGCTGTTAGCTTTCTGTTCCTGTTTTGCTTGCTCTACTTAGGGCAGAAAATATCTACAGGAAACACAGAGGACATACAGTGTAAACCTGCTAAATAGTCAATTGACAGTTTATCATGTGGTAGGATTTTATGTACCAAGACTTCAACAATAACAGCCGGGCTTTTGTTCAAGCAGTGATTACGAAGCTGTGCTGAGAGGTTTATGCTCGTCACACAGATGTACAGTACTGTGCGAAAGTCTTAAGCACCAAAGACACACACACACACACACACACACACACACACACACACACACACACACACACACACACACACACACATATATATATATTTATTATTTTTCTGTTTATCTGAATTATGAATATGACTTTATTCTAATGTACATTGTGATAAACTCACTGCTGAGGTCAACTGTTTAAAAACTTGCTTAGATTCCTAAAACTTTCACACAGTGCTGTATTTCCATCTTCACTTGGCCATAGCGACCTGCGCTTTGTCCCAGAATGTCTCGGAGACATTCAGCATAAACCTAAAAAAGGAAGCACGCTTATGAAGGACAATCATGAACGACATCCGTTTTCAATGGGATATTTCGGCCATGACCTCAAAACACAGTGGGCATGTGAAAAATAAGTGGATAGCTAAACGCATACGTGATGCCAAATGGTCCACATTTCTTGGTGGAGGAATATTTATCACGATTATTATCCCTTGTAACTTTATACAATTATTCATTGATTTTTATTATTATCATAGTTTAGGATGTCTCCATTTTATACCTGCAGTAAGGCCACCAGAGGCCGTGCTTTGTGGTGATTTTATCATGAGTAAGAGGTTTTTAATACCACTTGGTGAACAAATCACAAGCCTTTTTTTACATTTATTAATGTAAATATACATTTATTTACATTAAAAACACTTCAAATCACCTGCCATGTTTTACAGTGCAGGCAGTTTGGAGATAACAACAAATTGCCGCCATGCTAATGTTAGCATAGCTTGAATACATGAGAGAAAAATCCACATCTGATCGTTTCTAACGGTGTGACCTTGTAATAAACATCATTTCACGTTAATAATACATTCTGAACTGGGATAGTTTAACACGAACTGAGTTGTGCGACACTTCCTCACTAGACTGAGATGCTGACGTTCTGTCTAGCTTGTGCAGTCGGACATCAGTCACATTGACATGATGGAGTCATGAGTGGAGTGCGAATAGGCCATATCTGCTGACTGTCCCTGCCCTGCGTTCTGGAAACAGCGATTGGGCTGGTCCAACGGTATCTTCACTGACCATGTGCTGACAGTGTAATGTGGTCTATGACTAAGCTGTGTCTGCGTTCCAGTATGGCCAAACGCTGACTGGACGCTCGCTTTACCACGACGTGCTGTGAAACTTGAGGACATGAATGGACTATTTGTTTTTTTTCTATAATGAAAGGTTAGCTTAAATACTATGAAACGTGTGGTTTGTGGGCAGGGTTGATTTGGGCATGGTTTCCTGGCTCGGATAGGAAACTCTTCCCACAGTGTGCACTCTCACCCGATGTGTTAAAATACCCAGAGCCACATAGTTCCGTGAAAACAAAGTGGGGGTTGGGTTCATTGTTGCAGTGGTGATATTGCTGTGCTGTATATCAAGCACTGTATTTTGATGTTTTGGCCTGCCGTGCAATTGGTTATGTTTTGTTGCCTGGGTTGCACATAAACTCGAGCGCTGATGTAACTGCCACTAGCCTCTGGGCATTGGATTCCTTTCATTGGGCCACTGTTGGCGGTTTAGAAGCATCTAGTAATGCTTAGCCGCTGGAAATTGCTTGTGAGATTTTGCCATTGCCATTAATGGGCTGTAACTTTATTATTTGGAGAGAAACGTCTCCTAAAGTTTCGACACTTTCTAATGCCATCCAAGGACGGCAGGGTTTTTTTTTGTTGTTTGCTGTCCAAATACTGTTATATAATGACAGCCAATTACATCATTTTTACACTTCAGTTTGATTAATGTTCTTTTTTGGGCAATTTTGAGTCTGCACTTTGACTTTTTTTCATGTTCAGCAACAACCAAAACATGGTAGAAATGTAAAAGGGCCAAAACAAGACTGTACACCACACATTTTTCATTAAAATTGCATTATAATAAAAGACATCTCCTTATCAAAGTGTAGAATCTGCATTTTCCACACAACTCAGCTACAAGTGACAACATCCCTTTGTTATTTTTACATTTAAAGGGCCCATATTCAGATCTTCCTCTAAACCGCTTATCCTTCTGGGTTGTGGGGGTGCTGGAGGGTATCCTAGCATATGCAAAACATGAATTGGCACTGTTTCTGATGTGTAAAACCAAAACTGTAGGACAAAGGCCCTTTAAAAGTGGTTTAGCTCACCGTTTTCAATAGGGCTTTAACTGGGAGTGAATAAGTGAGTCATATTTTTGTAGTTTCTCTCCTTTTGTTTGCTGTAGAACATGCTGGTCTGGGACACAGCTGGAGCTGAAGTGGATTCAGCAGGAAAAGCCACTAAGCATCAGTAAAATCAATAGTTTCCACTTTACTTACAGTTCCAGCTCTATACTACTCCAGTTGCACAGTTCAGACAAGAGGTTGGTCTAGTGAGGAGATTCTACACAAAGCTGAACCTAAGCCAGCTTTCACAGCCACAGACTCTGCCAAGACAGATGACATCAGCCTCAGCTTCTCCGAAAACTCCAGCCTCAGTTCGATTCCATTACGATTCTTAAAGAAAAACCACAAATCTCGCTTTATGATTTTGGGGAAATAAGTTTAGGTGATACTTTTTTAATCCCACAAACGGGGAAATTCCACCTCCGCATTTAACCCATCCATGAAGTGAAACACCACATACACATTAGGGGGCACTTCATTTTCTGAAGTAATCAAACCCATTCAGTGGTGTTGAGGTCTGGACTCTGGGTCAGTCCATCGTTCAGCTTCTTTGTTTGGTGCGTCTGTCTCCTTTTCTCAGTGAGGTTCTTCTTGAGCTGAGTGGTCTTCTCACAGAAGATGGACAGAAGGATGGACAGAAACACCTGTGGATGTTTTCAGATCTGAAGCAGTTTGATGTTCTCCTCTCTCTCAAAGAGAAAAGCTTTGAGTGCTGTTTATCTGATGAGGTCAGTTTTGGGGTCTACCAGGTCTTCCAGGTGGTTGTTAGGAGGCACATTTTCTCTTTGGGTGTTTAGAAACTCTTTCTTTGTTTACAATATTATAATATTTTTATAGAAACATACAGTATATATAATAAATTGATCTCCGCATTTAACCTATCCATGCAGCGAAACACCCACTCTCCACACTCTCCATGCCCTCTCCACAGCAGAGAGCTGGGGGTTAGGTGCCAAGCTCAAGGTCAAGGAATTTTGGCTTTCTGGGACTTCAATACCAATCAGTTGACTTTGCTCTCGATGTTATAAGTTTTTCTATACTAGTCAAATCAAACCTGCACTGTGGTGCTTGGATCTTTTTAGCCAAAACTCGTTTTAGATTGAAGGTTTAATGTTTATTGAACGGTGGATTTAAAATCGGGTGCTGCTTTCATTTATTTGAGCAAACTGAACTTATGTGCATGCTTTCAGGTTTGAAATAGCGCATCACGATGCTGTGGCACAATACCGACATAAACATAGAACCAATCAGCGAACAGCTACGCCGTTACCTCATCCCACCTAATGGTCCCGGTTAGCTAACTGTGCCAAAAAAACTTTCCGTGTCGAACCGTGTCCGTGTGGAAGCGCCACTGGAACGGCCCTGCAGTGGAAAAGAGGCCAAAGACTCCTCCAGTAATAAAGGAATAAAACAGAATTCGGTTGTTGTGAGGAGGTCAAGGGCCTATATTGCATATTCTACAACTAACGTGGCTCAGCCAATCAGATTTTAGGCACAAGACACACCCGTTTTATCAAATTTGAAAGTCACCTTGTAATACAAGCTTGAGGTGGAACTCCAGCACGTCTCCGTTCCGTCTCCTCCTACACCCCCACTGATCCTTCTCCAACCACACAAGGTGTGGTCTATTCTAAATTATTTACATTGTTGATGACAGCAATCTTGTGGTTTTCAATGTTGTCAATTATTTACACACGGCTTTCTGCTGCTTCGTAATGGCTGCGGAAAATTAGCTTACTCAGCCTCTATGTTCACGTAGCCTCAATTATCACTGTTTATTTTGTCATACTTTAAAGTCACATCCATCGTGCAATTACACCGCTTGATGTTTTGCCAAAGCTGACGAACAAGGACTTCTGAAAGGCCAACTGTAGTTCAGCTAAGCCATAAAGATTAAAATAAACACCAGAAATTCTGCATCGTTGAGTAGTTGAGATGTCATTCGGAGCGGTTTGGTGTGAAATGGTTCAGAGTTCTTTACAGTGGTGGTGATAGGAACCAGGGGTCTCTATGACTACAACACAAACATAGCCATTGTATGTACTGTACCAGAACCACCAGTGTATGTGGTGGTACCAGACTATTTAGCCACCGCAACCCTATCTGGACTAAGCGGTTGATGATGATGATGATGACGATTTAACCTCACAACACCCTGCATATTGTATTTCCCTCCACCACGAATGCATTTTAAGGCCGTAATCTTCGCAGAACTGTCATCAAAGCCATTTCATGTAATAACTTTCTATGAGGGAGCTTTTAGAGGTGGACGTCTGGTTCCTATCACCACCACTGTGAACAATTCTGACTCAGGAAGTTCTTCCAGAGCAGAGCGTTTCACACCAAGCTGCTCTGAATGGCTTGGATTAGGTTTTAAGCACTTATGTAGAAATGCAGTATCCCTGCAAGGACATTTCCATAGTATCAAGGCTAGTAATGTACTGAAGAGTATTGTTTTCATAAAACACGAGGTTTTAATGGAGATTTTTAATGTGACCTCTGGGATTAAACAAGCTTTAAAAACACAACAGCTGAAGTGAAAAGACTACATTTGTATCTGGCTTGTATGACGAGCTTGCGGTTTACTGACAATGATCCAAACGTGTTGATAGTGTTAAGATATGATCACAGAAAACAGGAAAGGACCCGATAAGAAGTTCCTGTTAGTGTGTCAGTTGTGTCACTCAAAAAGAGCTGTAGAGCTGATAAAATGTAAGTAAGGACATTTTTCCTGACCACATAATGCATGCATATTATCGATTGGTGCTCTGAAGGCCTTCTTGTGACCTGTCGCTAGCTTAGCTGTATAACTAATGTTCGTGAACTACAAAGTTGTTAGACAGGTAAAGTTCATGTCTACTTAAAATGACCTAATATTCAGCTATAATGTTTCAAAATGACTAGTTTAGGGCTAAAACTACCAGCGACTCTCTGGTTATATGGTAGAAATAAGTGAGCTAACGTTAAAGTTAGGTTATCATATCAAACCCACATCAATGCTTTGCGATTCTGTTTGAGGACTGATAGAGTTACACTAATGCTAGTTTTGTTGCATTTATAAGCCTATAGATCAGTGGCTTGGCTAAGCAGCGACTGGTTGACACCGCAGGGATTCCCAACAGCTATATGGTGTATATACGCAGTGCGGAGTAGTGCGGAATAAACGACTCAAAAGGAGGAACTCTCTAAGAGCATGAGGAAGAACCACGGAGTAGAACCAAGACTCAAAAGGAGAAACTCCCTAAGAGCAAGAAAAAGAACCATGGAGTAGAACCAAGGCTCAAAAGGAGAAACTCCCTAAGAGCAAGAAAAAGAACCATGGAGCAGAACCAAGGCTCAAAAGGAGAAACTCTCTAAGAGCATGAGGAAGAAGCATGGAGTAGAACCAAGACTCAAAAGGAGGAACTCTCTAAGAGCATGAGGAAGAACCATTCAGAAGAACCAAGGCTCAAAAGAAAAAACTCTCAAAGAGCCTGAAAAAGAACCATTGAGAGAACCTAAACTCAAAAGGAGAAACTCCCGAAGAGCATCAAGAAGAGCCACTGAGAAGAACCAAGACTCAAATGGAGAAACTCCCTAAGAGCATCAAGAAGGACCACTGAGAAGAACCAAGACTAAAAAGTAGGAACTCTTTAAGAACATGAGGGGGAAACACTGAGAGGAAAAAGTCTCAGGTTCAAGAAAGTCTAGAAGAGTTATTTTTTGGATTGTATGTTTAGAATCTCAACTGTCCACCCAGTTTCTCCACTTCTTCAGATGAGCTACGACTGAGGAACAATTCTTATAAAATTACGCTTCTGGAATCAGAAATGTGGCTTCTAAGGGTTGGAATGCTTTGGTACACTTAAGCACCACTTTAGACTGATTTGCATGCCTATCTTTGTCTAGTTTTATATCTTTTCCGACCAGACCAGCTGAACTACTCCCTGAGGGCCAGCTTCGCATGCTCTGGTGACTCTCTAGCAGGAACAAAACCATGCTTTTCCATGTAGAACTATGCTAAAATTCACCCAAAGCCAGGTAACACTAAGGCTAGCAGCTATCCTGCTAACAGCACTGATACCGATAGCTTCCAAAGTCTGGAAAACACCAACTGTACTGGACCAACTGTAATTCTCGCAGTGAAGCTTGGTAAATAAGGATATCAACAAAAGTATTTTAAGGCATGTTAATCAACTTCTTGCTGTTAAATTATTTTCCTCAAGAACGTTTTTGGCGTTTCATGAACTTAAACCATCAAAATGACCTTGAGGCTGCAACTAAAGGTACTTGGAAGTCGACTCATGCAAGATTGTGTCAAATCGTAGGTCTTTAATACTTAAAGTCAGAGGTGTGGACTCGAGTCATGGTCTTGATGACTTTAGACTTGACTCAAGAAAATCCAGAAAGACTTGGGACTCTGACTCAGACTTGAGCGCCATGACCCGGAAAGACTCGAGGCTCAAAGTGGAAGAAAGGCAAAGGTTCGTTTTATTTCAGACGAGTGAAGCGTTAGAGCTCGAGTTCACCTCCATAAGCTGGAAACAACAGCGTCAATGCACCCTCACTCAGGACTCGAGCTCCAGCCTTACTGGAGAAAGTCACCAGTCAAACTGACCGTTTTCCTTGCGGCCGCAAAACAAACAAAAAAAAGAAACGTCACTCTGGTCAATGAATTTTAAGAGCTTTTAAGAGGTAAAACAACTTACACCATGAAGCTGAACTTGACTTCAGTCACATTTGAATTTGCTGTTTCACCTTAAATGGTGCAGCAGTGAGGCACTGGAATATAACTGCTGCACTATTTAAGGTGGAACTGAAAATTCCATGTTCATATTCACCATCGTTTTGCTGTCTTTTCTGTGTGTATACAGTATGCCGGTCATGGTTATATCTGAACCATGGATTTTGTATTTTAGTTGTAAAGAAGGTACAAAAAAATAAAAATTGTAGTATACAGCCATACTGTGCTAATGTGCTGCCACTTAAAAGGTTTTCGTACAGTTACCTTTATTCAGTAAGGCCTGACTTGACTGACTTGTTTAGGACTCGAAGATTAGGGCTATTGACTTTGGACTCGACTTGAGACTCGCCTGAACTAACTCGGCAATTGAGACTCCACACCGAAAACGTGTAGGCAACTAGATACCCCCAGAGCACAGCTTTATCATCTAAACATAGCCTGGCTAAGCATGAGCAAAGCATCATGGGAACCCAGACAAGCTCTGATGCCACGATATTAATCAACGATGTCATGTTTTACCTCGTGCTCAGCCAAGTCAGAGGCCTGTATGTCACAATATGGAAGATAAAATACATCATGTTTCTCCATTGACGTTCCCATTCCCCCCTGACTGACTGGCAGTCTCAGTAAAGCATCGCTGTCACTTGTCACATGTGATTCAAGCTACACTACAGGACCAAAAGTATGTGGACACCCGAGCATCACATCTGTGAGCATTAATGAACCATGAGCATTAATATGGAGCCCAGCTTTGCAGCTGTAAGTGTCCACATTTTACTCTTTACATATGCACATTGAGCTGATTGGGTGAAAAAGGGGATTTTTGTTGAGATGGAGAGGTAGGGTGAAGTTTTAGGGCCATAAGGTCCTCCAAATGAGTTTTTCAGAGACAAGAAAAAGAAAAAAATGGCAAAAATGACAGCACAAGTGACCAAAGAATCCCAGAAATGTGAATATTTTCCTTGTTAAAAAATTACGATAATCATTTTATGGTCTTAGTTTAATGTTCTGGTGATATCTTGGTAGCTAGCTAGCTAAATCTCCTCTTCCACCTTAAACAGTCCAGCAGTTCTGACGCTTGAAGTGCCAGAATGTAACTGCTGGTCCATTTAAGGTGGAACGGGAAAATTTGAAATGAAAGCTGGCGATCTGACTTCAGCTTGATATCAATGAAGAATTAGTTGTGGGTGATAATAAATAACTTCCCCCCTCTTTGAAGGCGTATGATCCCTAAATGTAACTAAAGCCCAGCAGTGAGGAGCTGAACTTTCCCCTCCTCTGCTGTCACTGCAGACGGGCAGGGCTACAGAGCAGCGTTAGCAGCTGTTCATGAAGTAATGCTCTTCTTTATCTGAGGGTCCCATTTCAGAGGGGAAGATTTCAACCACTACCCCACGTACCTCAGTTCCAATAGGCAAGAAGAGACCCAAAAACACTGAAACGGGATCTTTTCCAAAGGAAAAGCTAGCTAAATTAAATCAGAAGTGATTGGAAGTTCATTTGTAGCACAGTACTGACACATATAACATACTCAACTAGTCATTTTCAATCAACTATAACAGAATAATTAACAAATACTTCATATGATTCCTTTATGAATGATAAATAATTTGCAAAAACCATGATTAATAGGCCTAAATAAACTTCAGCAAGCAATCGAGTAATTCCTGAATCAGTTACCACATCAGTCCACACCCTAAGCTACAAAGTCAGTTGCTGTGTTACTGTTAATGGTAGTTGTCTGTACAGATGCATTAATGAGTGATGCTATGAAATCTAACGAGTAGATTCGGCAATCTACCGAATCAAATCTCTCATGATGACTCCTCACATCATACGACATGTTGACCTGTTGTTTGAAGCCAGAGCAGATAACCTCCTTTACTTTGGTCATCACCTCCTGTTTATAGATGAATAGGCCAGCAGGAAGTGGTGACCAAAGTAGGGAAGTTAAACATTCATAATGTCCTTGATTATATTCATGTCATTATCAGGGTTTGCATTTCCAGTGTACTTTCTCTCTCTGTTTGCTCTAGCGGGTGTGGTGGGATTGTGACGACGCAGACAGGATCTAAACAGGACATTGAACACTGTTACAATGGTGAATGTGTTTCTGAAGAAATAATAAAAAAACAAAACAACAAGGGGTGATGCCAACCAGTGGAGTGGGGAGCATGCCACTGCATATTAGGAATTCCATACGTCAGCAAATGTCTTGTTCATCGCAACTTCAAACCAGTGTCAGGACATAAGTACATTCAAGACTGAATTCATGATGTGCACTTGTGTCAGCCAGCCCGACATGGGGTATGTTAGCACATGCTATGGGGATTGTTGGAACAATGTAAAAAAGGCTTTAGTGTTAACGTATAAAGAAATAAGTAGGAATGATCTGGGGCCAGATTCCCAAAAGCTTTCCTATGAAAAATCCTATGAAATATTTTAAGTCAACCACTTAAGACCTTCAGAATGCAGCTA
Organism: Pygocentrus nattereri; assembly: GCF_015220715.1. Lineage (NCBI taxonomy): Eukaryota > Metazoa > Chordata > Actinopteri > Characiformes > Serrasalmidae > Pygocentrus > Pygocentrus nattereri. The sequence goes on along the minus strand of NC_051226.1, from coordinate 35,839,207 downwards.
TGTAAAAACCTTAAAAAGATCTCTAGTCTCTTTAAGAATAATTATCTTTGTCATACTTATTTTCTTAGGAAAAACTCAATTGGTTTTGTATGTAGACTGTAGGTTATTTGTCATGTGGACTATAAATATCAGGCTAATTTAGCAATTATATGTTGTGAGACTCATTAGAAGTCACAGTCTAAATGATTAAACTTGCCAGTTCATACAGTTTAAAACAAGTGTGAGACATATTGTAGTGTCCCGCTACTGGCTTGCTCTTCCACAAGGCATTGCCATGTAGAGCAGCCATGTGGGAGGCATTACATTTTGTGGTAGGAGAGACATTTATTGTAAATAAGTAGTTGTTTGCATGATGATGTGTGTATGCGCTGTTGGTGTCTTGTACTGGAGTACTATGGGGTAGTTTGTGTGGGTTTAGTATCTACTATGAAGAAGAGCTGTATAACTGTTAGTGACCTGCTAAGCAGCGGTTCTTCCTTGTTGCCTGTTTAGCAAAAGAGCATTCCTTTTTAAAAACACACTGCCCCTCCTTACTGATGCCACAGTGGTGTCAGAAGTGGGGTAGCAAGCATAGTTTTTAACACACAAAAAATCATGTGATCATGTGATCCACACCTTTGCAGATGGTAAACATCAGAGTTCTTGACAAAATGAATACTGGTCAGGAGGCTAGTGTGTTATGAGAGCTCCTCCCTACCAAACCAGATTTTAATATTGTGCCAACCAACCCTGTTTTTAACTACTGATGCATATGTTGTTCCAGCGCACACTTAGAAAATATGGAATTGGGAATTAGACTGACTTTCAATTTTGAATATGTTTCAACGTGGGTGTAGATTTATGGGGGGTCATGTCCTCCTCAGTGATTAGAGGGGATGAATTGTCCCCTGACTAATTCACTCTTAACACATCGGGACTCTGCTTTTTAAAAGTGTGGTGATTCCTTTTGGTTGTTAAATTTGTCCAAAAATGTGTATTTTTGAATCATATTCCTCCTCAAAATAGAAAGGATATGTGGTTTAAATATTTTCCATCATGTCTATGTGTTCCTCTGCAATGACTCCTGAGAAATGCACTTCATATATAGTTAGCATCTTTTATGTTGCTTTATTGTAGCAGCTGTTTACAAATGAGGTAAACAAAAAAGTTACCTGTGATGATGTAACACACTGTCAGCTTGTAATTTACTGTAGGCTGTAGCTTTCCTGAAGTAAAAACACTAATGATCTAAACTAGTTTGTTAGCAGTTGCTATCTAGTGGCTGCGTCCAATACATTTGAAGGCCGATGGTTGGTGTTACATTGCAGGATCAATCCTTCTGCCGCTTAATCAAGGTTCTTGGCAATGTTGGATTCGGTGGATTTGGCTTATCTTGTGTGTAACGAACAAAAGAAAACAAACTTTTTCAAGAAGCACGAGTACCAAGTGCTGGCTGAGTGCTAGCATTAACATTACGACAGAAGCTAGCTCCAGTCACACAGTGCTACCAATGCGGGGAGGGTGAAGGCTAGAAAAAGCTTCTTCATCTTTTCAAAGTGCCATTTAACAACATTACTTAACAGCTCAACACACTTGGAGGAGAAACCTAATTGCTTATTCTGTTATATCAGTTAAAAGATGCTCACATTGGCTAGCATTGCACTGAGTGGTGGTGTGGAAGGACCATTCTGCCCACCTAGAGAGAGAGAGAGAGAGAGAGAGAGAGAGAGAGAGAGAGAGAGAGAGAGAGGACAGTTGGACTCCCACTTACGGATGGCTGTGGCATCATCAAAGATAGAAGTCATGATTTCTTGATGACGTTTTCACTCAGTCACATGCTGCTACAAGTGCTGAGAGGGTGAAGGGTAGCACAGGCACCCTCCAAGTCATGTGATAACCCCATTACCTTTGCATCCTGTGTCCCAGCCCTAATGTGACTGATCTGCTTGAACCTGCTACTCAGGTTGGAAAAAAAATTATTATAAAGGATAGAAGTTGAAGCTCATCTGTCGGCTCACTGGTGTTTTACAACCAGTAATCTGTCCGCAAACAAAAAAGCCCAGCAACAAGGATCATCAGCGAAGGCAAAGATCCTATACAAACAAGCCTCACTGACTCAGAGCTGAGTTTCCGCGCCATTTATCAGTGCTAGTGCAGCAAGGTTGTGTGTGGGGCTGTCGGATGGCTGACAGGGAAGACTGCTGGGGAGGATATCCTGTTCTTCACATCAGCTTTTTTTTTTCTTTGAAACACACATTCATGGAAGTGTGGGGCATGTTTCATGCTGCTCATGTTGCTCATGTTTCCTTGGGCACACTTCCTGTGTTTAACAGAATAAAGGAAGTAGACAAGAAAAACATCCAAAAAATCTTTATCTTTGCCCTTTCAGGAAAGTTTCAAAACAAATCGGCACCATCAAATGATCAAGATGCAAACAAAAATTACACAAAATTGTTCAGAGTGGTGGTGATAGGAACCAGACGTCCTCTACAAAGCTACTTCACAGAAAGTTATTACATAAAATGGTTACACGAAATGGTTACAAGCTTTTGGGCTAAAATATTTTTTTCAGGGACATGCTGTCCCATCTAGCACTATTGTACCATCATCAACTTTCCATTTAAAAACTCGTGTAGGTTCCCAGGTAGTTTTGGATAGTATATAAAATGCCTATATTTGTGTTCTACTTATGACGATCTCTGTTTCCTATCGCCACCACTGTAAAGAAAAGAGTCTTTATTACAATCAACCGTTTCACACCAAACCACTCTAAATGATTTGTCCACTGGAAGAGAGTTTCTGTAGACTTCTGAATGCATTCTGCCATCATCAATGAGCACTGGTGAGCCTGTTCCAGAGGCAACCATGCAAGCCTATGCCATGACACTACCGCCGCCATGCTTTACTTAAGAGCTTGTGTGTTTTGGATCGGGAGCAGACCCATTCTTTCTCCACACTTTGGCCTTTCCATCACTTTGGTAGGTGTTAATCTTGGTCCCATCAGCCCATAAAACATCATTTTTTGTGACTCGCCTCTGTATTTCTTTAGCAAATTCCAATCAAGTCTTCCGATTCTCTCTGCTGAGGTGTGGTTTGCATGTCGCGGTATGGCCTCTTGCAGTCTTTTTCGCACCGTGGATTGTGCCCCATGGAGGCTGTTGGTGATGTCACTGAATATTGTTTTTGGGGTTTTCTACACAGCTCGCACGGTGTTTCTGACATCAGCTGCTGTTGTTTTCCTTGGCCAACTTGTTGTTTCTTTCTTTTTCAGGACATTTTAAGTTGTTGGATTGGCTATGCCCAATGCTTGTGTTGCAATTTCTCCTCTATTCTCAGCTGCAAAATGGCTTGTTTCTCTCCTATAGGCAGCTCTCTGGTCTTCATTAGCTTTTAATTGTTTAAACAATCAATCAAAGAAACCAGTGTAAATCACCTATTCCAACATTATCACTCAGTTGAAAAATGGGTGTCACGTTGTTTAACACATCTAGATGTAAATATCAGGAAATAAAAGCTGGAATGTTGATGATTTGTATCATATTCATTTGATCTCAAGCCCAAATGTATAGAAATAAACAATGTATAGAAAAAAGCCAAAGAATTGGCCTTGCCTTTCCAATACTTTCAGATGAGGTTAAAAAGTTCTGGAATATTCTTTTAATAAAAAGTGAGATTTGAATGCAACTTTGATAAACAATGAGCACCAGCGTTTGGTTAGTGGTAGTTAGGCTAAGACTGACCTCATAGCCTCAGCTTAGTGTTTGACCTGACTTCTATCTCGCCTGGACCCAGCACAGTTTCACTGGGCAGATCGGGTCTGGCCTTCAGAACACAGTAGATATTTCATTGTTATTTCTTTTCCAAGCATTAAGTTTCCCCCGTATCATCTTAACAGATAATACAGACTGCGCTCAGTAATCCGCACCGTTAGACTGTGATAGTGCGGTGTAATATCCCGCGAGCTGGACTCCCCCATCCCTCACACACGCTCGCGCACACTGGGCCGTTTGTTAGGGCGGCCGTATCACATTTAAAGTTTGATTAAGTCTTCATGAGGGCCTGCCTGGGGCCTGCTGAGGTGATTAAGGCGCATGGCACGCTCCCAGGGCATGGGCCATTCTCCCGTTTGGATTTCACTCAATAATTCATCACTTTGGGGTGTGTCCTCTGTGTGTAATTGAATGGCATGCTGACCATGTGTACGCCCCGTTTGGGTGCCTTTTCATGTTTCCATGATGCATTCTGTTCAAAGAAGGTACTTAAAGTCAAATTTTTCAAAATTTCTGCTAAATTAAAGCATTAAGATGTGCACAAATATCCAGAGTGGTTTGCTCAGTTCTAGAAAAACTTAATAAGTCAGAACTGTTCACAGTGGTGGTGATAGGAACCAGATGTCCACCTCTAAAAGCTCCCTCACAGTCATTGTGTAAAATAGTAGTAAAAAGTTTTGAAAAGGTTTCGGCCCAAAGTGTTTTGCTTTTGGCGGAGAGGTACATGCAAGATGCTGCAAGGCAAAATAGTCCCTGGCCTTATTTTTTCAGATTTTCCATTATTTTACCATCATCAACAATATATCATATAAAAGCTCAGAAGGCACATGTGGGTTCTGGATGGTAAATAACATGGCTATATTTGTGCTGTAGACAAGGTGACCCCTGGTTCCTATCACCACCACTGTAAATTTCCCTACAATGAACCATCTCACATCAACCCACGCTGAATGACTTTTACACCTCTTGGATTATATACATGGATTAGGTACCAATTTGGAAAATGGAAGGAATTCCCCTTTCATATAAAGCCAATGGGCAGTTGCTGAATTCCACCTGTGAAATTTGAACTGTTCATGCAAAATATCTGCATAATTCGATCTTTTAGCTGTAAACAAAGTCATTCTGAGTGGTTGATGATATCCATGAGATTTTGTGAGTTGTATTGTGGTTCCCAGAGTAACAGACCGCTGACCGTGTCGGGCATCAGGGTGTCAGATCTCCTGTGACAAAACACGTTGCAGGAAGCTGACACGTGACTGTGGCACTAGCACCAAACAAAAACAATAAACTGGACCAGAACTACTACTAAAACGACCTGAAGTGCCAACAAAGTGATGAAGATCCAAATGTAATCTAATGTCTAAGGAGCACTAAACATAAATATTTACTTTTTTATAGACAAAACAATTAGTAATACTACATTACTGTCGTCGTATATGTTATGTGTTATGTTAATATTCTGTAGATCACAATAATATCCGCACCATTTGACAGAATTTACATGTTTCAATTCATCAGTGTTCTTTCACTACAATACCCAGCATACATTGCACAAATACATCGTACAGCCACCGGGAATCACTGTGGTGTCAACTAATAAGGACTGCTAGCCTAGCCACTGATTTACAGACCAATAAATACAACCATCCCAGGTAGAATTTGAAGAACATTATCATTGCAACATAAAAACAAATTTTAGCCAAAGTTGTGGGCTTCCCTGCTAGCCAGGAAGCTAACATTAGCGTGACTCTTACCTCGAGCGTCAAACAAAATCGTTCAGAAAACAATATTTTCTTTATCCAACACAAAGTGAACGCAAAAGAAAGTTTTTTTATACGTTCAATGAAGAAAAGGAAGCCAAACTGAGGCAAGATCCCCAGCATACCAGGTAGCCACCTTGCTAACTGTAGCTTTTAGCTTGTCGTGCTCAACTGACGTCATTTCTGCTGTTCAAGTTGTCCATTCTCTTCGTTGTACTGATGATTCTGAGACAGTTGCTACACTTACATGCTTATAATTAGATATTCTGCTTTCTAGCGTCAGCGTTAGCTGGCTAGCTTGCTATGCATTTACCAGCTAACGGAAAAAAACCCCAAACCAAAACAGCATTTCAAACAGCTCACTCCCAAAAATCCCAAAGAACGTGTACTTTTTCCAGATTTCCTCCCACCTTCAAAGTCTGTCATCACATTGATTCTAGTATCCACTGAGTCACTTCTACTCTATACGCTCAATGGACAAAAGTATTGGGACACATATAAGAGCTTTTTTTATGATGTCCAATTCTAAATCCATAGGCATTAATATGGAGTTAGTCTCCCTTTGCAGCTCTAACAGCTTCCACTCTTCTTGGAAGCTTTCTACATGATTTTGGTGAGTGTCTGTGGGAATTTGTGCCCATTCATCCAGAAGAGCATTTGTGAGGTGAGATACTGATGTTGGACAAGAGGGCCTGGCTCACAATCTCCGTTCTAGTTCATCCTAAAGGTGTTGGATGGAGTTGAGGTCAGGACTCTGTGAGGGCCAGTCAAGTTCTTCCACTCCAAACTCACCCAGCCAGGCCTTAATGGAGCTGCTTTGTGCACTGGGGCTCAGCCATGCTGGAACAGGAAAGGTTCTTCCCCAAACTGTTCCCACAAAGCCGGAATTGTGCAATTGTCCAAAATGTCTTGGTGCTGAAGCATTAAGATTTCCCTTCACTGGAACTAAGGGTTCTAGGCCAACCCCTGAAAAACAACCCAATATCATAATCCCTCCTCCACCAAACTTTACAGCTGGCACAATGTAGTCAGGCAGGTAACATTCTCTATACCCAGACTCGTCCATCAGGCTGACAGATAGAGAAGTGTGTTTCCTCACTCCACAGAATATGTTTCCACTGTTCCAGCTGAGTCCAGCAGTTGCGTACTTTGAGTTCTATACGGAACCAGTGGTTCTTTGCCTAGTGAAATTGTTCTTCAAATTAATGAGGAATGTGCTGTATATGGTTCTCTATAGCACAAAAAGGGTTCTACTATTGTTACAATGCCAGGCTTGTGAAAATAGAAGAACCTTTTTGATGTCAAAATAATGTTGAAAAGTTTGTATTCATTTCTACATTCATTAGAACAATTAACATGTTCAAGAAACACATTAACAGAAGAATTACATGAACAAAACTGCAAACCAGTTAGAGTGAGGAACAGAGTTTTCCCCATGGACTTCATCCATCCATCCATCCATCCATCCATCCATTTTCTAATCCGCTTTTTCCGTCAGGGTCGCGGGGGAGTGCTGGAGCCTATCCCAGCAGTCTTCGGGCGGAAGGCAGGATATACCCTGGACAGGTCGCCAGTCCATCGCAGGGCGACTTCATCTATATGTATTCTAAATATATTCTGAATGTATACATTACTTATCATGTGGTAGGGGGACAGTGGTGGTATTAGAATAGTCAAAAAACAAAAAAACCCAAAAGAAATAAAGATAAATGTATTCTTAATTTAAAATGCCAAAGGGGACCAAAATGCTACAAAAGAGCCTTAGTTCTGCTGTACCCCCTGCACATTTTAGTGTTCACTTCTGGTTCCTTAAAGAACCTTACACCAGTTCCATGTGCCAGCCAAAACTGCAAACATTGCTAATAATGCATTAGGCTTAGGGGTCACTTAGCATTGTGGTAATACAGTGAGAGGGTCTGGTCCCTACCAACATTTACTGTCCACCCTGTTACTATTTTCTCATGTCAGCACTTTTACATTTTCCTTGATTACAAGGTACAGTAAACATTATACTTTTACCTTCTAAGAACAAAATTTCATTAAATGTTTACTTTTTTCTTTTAAACTGTAAAAATATTTACTTGATTAAAATATTTCACCTGCTGTTTCAGTTCTGTTGTGGAAGCACAGTGTAGGTGTTTCTAATAAAGTGGCCAGTGAGTGGAACCACAGTGTAGGTGTTTCTAATAAAGTGGCCAGTGAGTGGAACCACAGTGTAGGTGTTTCTACTAAAGTGTCCAGTGAGTGGAAGCACAGTGTAGGTGTTTCTAATAAAGTGTCCAGTGAGTGGAAACACAGTGTAGGTGTTTCTAATAAAGTGTCCAGTGAGTGGAAGCAGAGTGTAGGTGTTTCTAATAAAGTGTCCAGCGAGTGGAAGCAGTGTAGGTGTTTCTAATAAAGTGTCCAGTGAGTGGAACCACAGTGTAGGTGTTTCTAATAAAGTGGCCAGTGAGTGGAACCACAGCGTAGGTGTTTCTAATAAAGTGGCCAGTGAGTGGAACCACAGTGTGTTTCTAATAAAGTGTCCAGTGAGTGGAACCACAGTGTAGGTGTTTCTAGTATGTAAATGCTGCGGCGCTCCACTGACCCCCAAACTAAGCCTTAATCTCAACCTCAACAACCAAAAGATCAACCTTGAATACAGATTTTGGTTGTCAGCCATATCCGGTATTTCCAGTTCTACATGTTACAATCTCTGATTGCTTGGTTAATGTTTAGACATGTATCAGCATGACGAGTGCCTAAATACTATATGGAGAAAACAAGATGAATCTAATAAAGTGTCCAGTGAGTGGAAGCACAGTGTAGGTGTTTCTAATAAAGTGTCCAGTGAGTGGAACCACAGTGTGTTTCTAATAAAGTGTCCAGTGAGTGGAACCACAGTGTAGGTGTTTCTAATAAAGTGTCCAGTGAGTGGAAACACAGTGTAAGTGTTTCTAATAAAGTGTCCAGTGAGTGGAAGCACAGTGTAGGTGTTTCTAATAAAGTGTCCAGTGAGTGGAACCACAGTGTGTTTCTAATAAAGTGTCCAGTGAGTGGAAGCAGTGTAGGTGTTTCTAATAAAGTGTCCAGTGAGTGGAACCACAGTGTAGGTGTTTCTAATAAAGTGTCCAGTGAGTGGAAACACAGTGTAAGTGTTTCTAATAAAGTGTCCAGTGAGTGGAACCACAGTGTAGGTGTTTCTAATAAAGTGTCCAGTGAGTGGAAACACTGTGTTTCTAATAAAGTGTCCAGTGAGTGGAACCACAGTGTAGGTGTTTCTAATAAAGTGTCCAGTGAGTGGAAGCACAGTGTAGGTGTTTCTAATAAAGTGTCCAGCGAGTGGAAGCAGAGTGAAGGTGTTTCTAATAAAGTGTCCAGTGAGTGGAAGCACAGTGTAGGTGTTTCTAATAAAGTGTCCAGTGAGTGGAAGCAGAGTGTAGGTGTTTCTAATAAAGTGTCCAGTGAGTGGAAGCAGAGTGTAGGTGTTTCTAATAAAGTGTCCAGTGAGTGGAAGCAGTGTAGGTGTTTCTAATAAAGTGTCCAGTGAGTGGAAGCACAGTGTAGGTGTTTCTAATAAAGTGTCCAGTGAGTGGAACCACAGTGTAGGTGTTTCTAATAAAGTGTCCAGTGAGTGGAACCACAGTGTAGGTGTTTCTAGTATGTAAATGCTGCGGCGCTCCACTGAACCCCAAACTAAGCCTTAATCTCAACCTCAACAACCAAAAGATCAACCTTGAATACAGATTTTGGTTGTCAGCCATATCCGGTATTTCCAGTTCTACATGTTACAATCTCTGATTGCTTGGTTAATATTTAGACATGTATCAGCATGACGAGTGCCTAAATACTATATGGAGAAAACAAGATGAATCTAATAAAGTGTCCAGTGAGTGGAAGCACAGTGTAGGTGTTTCTAATAAAGTGTCCAGTGAGTGGAACCACAGTGTGTTTCTAATAAAGTGTCCAGTGAGTGGAACCACAGTGTAGGTGTTTCTAATAAAGTGTCCAGTGAGTGGAAACACAGTGTAAATGTTTCTAATAAAGTGTCCAGTGAGTGGAACCACAGTGTAGGTGTTTCTAATAAAGTGTCCAGTGAGTGGAAGCAGTGTAGGTGTTTCTAATAAAGTGTCCAGTGAGTGGAAACACTGTGTTTCTAATAAAGTGTCCAGTGAGTGGAAGCACAGTGTAGGTGTTTCTAATAAAGTGTCCAGTGAGTGGAAGCAGAGTGTAGGTGTTTCTAATAAAGTGTCCAGCGAGTGGAAGCAGTGTAGGTGTTTCTAATAAAGTGTCCAGTGAGTGGAAGCACAGTGTAGGTGTTTCTACTAAAGTGTCCAGTGAGTGGAAGCACAGTGTAGGTGTTTCTAATAAAGTGTCCAGTGAGTGGAAGCAGTGTAGGTGTTTCTAATAAAGTGTCCAGTGAGTGGAAGCACAGTGTAGGTGTTTCTACGAAAGTGTCCAGTGAGTGGAACCACAGTGTAGGTGGGTCTAATAAAGTGTCCAGCGAGTGGAAGCAGTGTAGGTGTTTCTAATAAAGTGTCCAGTGAGTGGAAACACAGTGTAGGTGTTTCTAATAAAGTGTCCAGTGAGTGGAACCACAGTGTAGGTGTTTCTAATAAAGTGTCCAGTGAGTGGAACCACAGTGTAGGTGTTTCTAATAAAGTGTCCAGTGAGTGGAAGCAGTGTAGGTGTTTCTAATAAAGTGTCCAGTGAGTGGAACCACAGTGTAGGTGTTTCTAATAAAGTGTCCAGTGAGTGGAAGCACAGTGTAGGTGTTTCTAATAAAGTGTCCAGTGAGTGGAAACACAGTGTGTTTCTAATAAAGTGTCCAGTGAGTGGAAGCACAGTGTGTTTCTAATAAAGTGTCCAGTGAGTGGAAGCACAGTGTGTTTCTAATAAAGTGGCCAGTGAGTGGAAGCAGTGTAGGTGTTTCTAATAAAGTGTCCAGTGAGTGGAAACACAGTGTGTTTCTAATAAAGTGTCCAGTGAGTGGAAGCACAGTGTGTTTCTAATGAAGTGGCCAGTGAGTGGAAGCACAGTGTAGGTGTTTCTAATAAAGTGGCCAGTGAGTGGAAACACAGTGTAGGTGTTTCTAATAAAGTTTCCAGTGAGTGGAAGCACAGTGTAGGTGTTTCTAATAAAGTGTCCAGTGAGTGGAACCACAGTGTAAGTGTTTCTAATAAAGTGTCCAGTGAGTGGAAGCAGTGTAGGTGTTTCTAATAAAGTGTCCAGTGAGTGGAACCACAGTGTAAGTGTTTCTAATAAAGTGTCCAGTGAGTGGAAGCAGTGTAGGTGTTTCTAATAAAGTGTCCAGTGAGTGGAACCACAGTGTAGGTGTTTCTAATAAAGTGTCCAGTGAGTGGAAGCAGTGTAGGTGTTTCTAATAAAGTTTCCAGTGAGTGGAAGCAGTGTAGGTGTTTCTAATAAAGTGTCCAGTGAGTGGAAGCAGTGTAGGTGTTTCTAATAAAGTGTCCAGTGAGTGGAACCACAGTGTAAGTGTTTCTAATAAAGTGTCCAGTGAGTGGAAGCAGTGTAGGTGTTTCTAATAAAGTGTCCAGTGAGTGGAACCACAGTGTAGGTGTTTCTAATAAAGTGTCCAGTGAGTGGAAGCAGTGTAGGTGTTTCTAATAAAGTGTCCAGTGAGTGGAAGCACACTGTAGGTGTTTCTAATAAAGTGTCATCTGTAAATATATATGATTAAATCTGATATATAGATCTGATATAAAGCTATTAGTCAGTGGTCTTCCTACCAGTGTTGATCTCTACTGCCCTCTGTTGTACATACAGGAGTGGTGCAGCTTTACAGCCTGCCTGACTGTTCATCCAATGCGTACAGCATCATCATTCCTGAAAATAAACAAATACACTATAAACAGACACAACTGAATACTCCTAGAATATCTTACACACTTTGAACTTTAGGAAACTGAGTGACAGCACAAGGTGGGTGTTTCTAATAAAGTGGCCAGTGAGTGGAAGCACAAGGTGGGTGTTTCTAATAAAGTGTCCAGTGAGTGGAAGCAGTGTAGGTGTTTCTAATAAAGTGTCCAGTGAGTGGAAACACTGTGTTTCTAATAAAGTGTCCAGTGAGTGGAAGCACAGTGTAGGTGTTTCTAATAAAGTGTCCAGTGAGTGGAAGCAGAGTGTAGGTGTTTCTAATAAAGTGTCCAGCGAGTGGAAGCAGTGTAGGTGTTTCTAATAAAGTGTCCAGTGAGTGGAAGCACAGTGTAGGTGTTTCTACTAAAGTGTCCAGTGAGTGGAAGCACAGTGTAGGTGTTTCTAATAAAGTGTCCAGTGAGTGGAACCACAGTGTAGGTGTTTCTAGTATGTAAATGCTGCGGCGCTCCACTGAACCCCAAACTAAGCCTTAATCTCAACCTCAACAACCAAAAGATCAACCTTGAATACAGATTTTGGTTGTCAGCCATATCCGGTATTTCCAGTTCTACATGTTACAATCTCTGATTGCTTGGTTAATATTTAGACATGTATCAGCATGACGAGTGCCTAAATACTATATGGAGAAAACAAGATGAATCTAATAAAGTGTCCAGTGAGTGGAAGCACAGTGTAGGTGTTTCTAATAAAGTGTCCAGTGAGTGGAACCACAGTGTGTTTCTAATAAAGTGTCCAGTGAGTGGAACCACAGTGTAGGTGTTTCTAATAAAGTGTCCAGTGAGTGGAAACACAGTGTAAATGTTTCTAATAAAGTGTCCAGTGAGTGGAACCACAGTGTAGGTGTTTCTAATAAAGTGTCCAGTGAGTGGAAGCAGTGTAGGTGTTTCTAATAAAGTGTCCAGTGAGTGGAAACACTGTGTTTCTAATAAAGTGTCCAGTGAGTGGAAGCACAGTGTAGGTGTTTCTAATAAAGTGTCCAGTGAGTGGAAGCAGAGTGTAGGTGTTGCTAATAAAGTGTCCAGCGAGTGGAAGCAGTGTAGGTGTTTCTAATAAAGTGTCCAGTGAGTGGAAGCACAGTGTAGGTGTTTCTACTAAAGTGTCCAGTGAGTGGAAGCACAGTGTAGGTGTTTCTAATGAAGTGTCCAGTGAGTGGAAGCAGTGTAGGTGTTTCTAATAAAGTGTCCAGTGAGTGGAAGCACAGTGTAGGTGTTTCTACGAAAGTGTCCAGTGAGTGGAACCACAGTGTAGGTGGGTCTAATAAAGTGTCCAGCGAGTGGAAGCAGTGTAGGTGTTTCTAATAAAGTGTCCAGTGAGTGGAAACACAGTGTAGGTGTTTCTAATAAAGTGTCCAGTGAGTGGAACCACAGTGTAGGTGTTTCTAATAAAGTGTCCAGTGAGTGGAACCACAGTGTAGGTGTTTCTAATAAAGTGTCCAGTGAGTGGAAGCAGTGTAGGTGTTTCTAATAAAGTGTCCAGTGAGTGGAACCACAGTGTAGGTGTTTCTAATAAAGTGTCCAGTGAGTGGAAGCACAGTGTAGGTGTTTCTAATAAAGTGTCCAGTGAGTGGAAACACAGTGTGTTTCTAATAAAGTGTCCAGTGAGTGGAAGCACAGTGTGTTTCTAATAAAGTGTCCAGTGAGTGGAAGCACAGTGTGTTTCTAATAAAGTGGCCAGTGAGTGGAAGCAGTGTAGGTGTTTCTAATAAAGTGTCCAGTGAGTGGAAACACAGTGTGTTTCTAATAAAGTGTCCAGTGAGTGGAAGCACAGTGTGTTTCTAATAAAGTGGCCAGTGAGTGGAAGCACAGTGTAGGTGTTTCTAATAAAGTGGCCAGTGAGTGGAAACACAGTGTAGGTGTTTCTAATAAAGTGTCCAGTGAGTGGAAGCACAGTGTAGGTGTTTCTAATAAAGTGTCCAGTGAGTGGAACCACAGTGTAGGTGTTTCTAATAAAGTGTCCAGTGAGTGGAACCACAGTGTAAGTGTTTCTAATAAAGTGTCCAGTGAGTGGAAGCACAGTGTAGGTGTTTCTAATAAAGTGTCCAGTGAGTGGAAGCACAGTGTAGGTGTTTCTAATAAAGTGTCCAGTGAGTGGAACCACAGTGTAGGTGTTTCTAATAAAGTTTCCAGTGAGTGGAAGCACAGTGTAGGTGTTTCTAATAAAGTGTCCAGTGAGTGGAACCACAGTGTAAGTGTTTCTAATAAAGTGTCCAGTGAGTGGAAGCAGTGTAGGTGTTTCTAATAAAGTGTCCAGTGAGTGGAACCACAGTGTAGGTGTTTCTAATAAAGTGTCCAGTGAGTGGAAGCAGTGTAGGTGTTTCTAATAAAGTGTCCAGTGAGTGGAACCACACTGTAGGTGTTTCTAATAAAGTGTCATCTGTAAATATATATGATTAAATCTGATATATAGATCTGATATAAAGCTATTAGTCAGTGGTCTTCCTACCAGTGTTGATCTCTACTGCCCTCTGTTGTACATACAGGAGTGGTGCAGCTTTACAGCCTGCCTGACTGTTCATCCAATGCGTACAGCATCATCATTCCTGAAAATAAACAAATACACTATAAACAGACACAACTGAATACTCCTAGAATATCTTACACACTTTGAACTTTAGGAAACTGAGTGACAGCACAAGGTGGGTGTTTCTAATAAAGTGGCCAGTGAGTGGAAGCACAAGGTGGGTGTTTCTAATAAAGTGTCCAGTGAGTGGAAGCACAAGGTGGGTGTTTCTAATAAAGTGGCCAGTGAGTGGAAGCACAAGGTCTGTGTTTCTAATAAAGTGGCCAGTGAGTGGAAGCACAAGGTGGGTGTTTCTAATAAAGTGGCCAGTGAGTGGAAGCACAAGGTGGGTGTTTCTAATAAAGTGGCCAGTGAGTGGAAGCACAAGGTGGGTGTTTCTAATAAAGTGTCCAGTGAGTGGAAGCACAAGATCTGTGTTTCTACTAAAGTGTCCAGTGAGTGGAAGCACAGTGTAGGTGTTTCTAATAAAGTGTCCAGTGAGTGGAAGCACAGTGTAGGTGTTTCTACGAAAGTGTCCAGTGAGTGGAACCACAGTGTAGGTGGGTCTAATAAAGTGTCCAGCGAGTGGAAGCAGTGTAGGTGTTTCTAATAAAGTGTCCAGTGAGTGGAACCACAGTGTAGGTGTTTCTAATAAAGTGTCCAGTGAGTGGAACCACAGTGTAGGTGTTTCTAATAAAGTGTCCAGTGAGTGGAACCACAGTGTAGGTGTTTCTAATAAAGTGTCCAGTGAGTGGAAGCAGTGTAGGTGTTTCTAATAAAGTGTCCAGTGAGTGGAACCACAGTGTAGGTGTTTCTAATAAAGTGTCCAGTGAGTGGAACCACAGTGTAGGTGTTTCTAATAAAGTGTCCAGTGAGTGGAAGCACAGTGTAGGTGTTTCTAATAAAGTGTCCTGTGAGTGGAAACACAGTGTGTTTCTAATAAAGTGTCCAGTGAGTGGAAGCACAGTGTGTTTCTAATAAAGTGTCCAGTGAGTGGAAGCACAGTGTGTTTCTAATAAAGTGGCCAGTGAGTGGAAGCAGTGTAGGTGTTTCTAATAAAGTGTCCAGTGAGTGGAAACACAGTGTGTTTCTAATAAAGTGTCCAGTGATTGGAAGCACAGTGTGTTTCTAATAAAGTGGCCAGTGAGTGGAACCACAGTGTAGGTGTTTCTAATAAAGTGTCCAGTGAGTGGAAACACAGTGTAAGTGTTTCTAATAAAGTGTCCAGTGAGTGGAAGCACAGTGTAGGTGTTTCTAATAAAGTGTCCAGTGAGTGGAACCACAGTGTGTTTCTAATAAAGTGTCCAGTGAGTGGAAGCAGTGTAGGTGTTTCTAATAAAGTGTCCAGTGAGTGGAACCACAGTGTAGGTGTTTCTAATAAAGTGTCCAGTGAGTGGAAACACAGTGTAAGTGTTTCTAATAAAGTGTCCAGTGAGTGGAACCACAGTGTAGGTGTTTCTAATAAAGTGTCCAGCGAGTGGAAGCAGAGTGTAGGTGTTTCTAATAAAGTGTCCAGTGAGTGGAACCACAGTGTAGGTGTTTCTAATAAAGTGTCCAGTGAGTGGAACCACAGTGTAGGTGTTTCTAATAAAGTGTCCAGTGAGTGGAAGCAGTGTAGGTGTTTCTAATAAAGTGTCCAGTGAGTGGAACCACAGTGTAGGTGTTTCTAATAAAGTGTCCAGTGAGTGGAACCACAGTGTAGGTGTTTCTAATAAAGTGTCCAGTGAGTGGAAGCACAGTGTAGGTGTTTCTAATAAAGTGTCCAGTGAGTGGAAACACAGTGTGTTTCTAATAAAGTGTCCAGTGAGTGGAAGCACAGTGTGTTTCTAATAAAGTGTCCAGTGAGTGGAAGCACAGTGTGTTTCTAATAAAGTGGCCAGTGAGTGGAAGCAGTGTAGGTGTTTCTAATAAAGTGTCCAGTGAGTGGAAACACAGTGTGTTTCTAATAAAGTGTCCAGTGATTGGAAGCACAGTGTGTTTCTAATAAAGTGGCCAGTGAGTGGAACCACAGTGTAGGTGTTTCTAATAAAGTGTCCAGTGAGTGGAAACACAGTGTAAGTGTTTCTAATAAAGTGTCCAGTGAGTGGAAGCACAGTGTAGGTGTTTCTAATAAAGTGTCCAGTGAGTGGAACCACAGTGTGTTTCTAATAAAGTGTCCAGTGAGTGGAAGCAGTGTAGGTGTTTCTAATAAAGTGTCCAGTGAGTGGAACCACAGTGTAGGTGTTTCTAATAAAGTGTCCAGTGAGTGGAAACACAGTGTAAGTGTTTCTAATAAAGTGTCCAGTGAGTGGAACCACAGTGTAGGTGTTTCTAATAAAGTGTCCAGCGAGTGGAAGCAGAGTGTAGGTGTTTCTAATAAATTGTCCAGTGAGTGGAAGCACAGTGTAGGTGTTTCTAATAAAGTGGCCAGTGAGTGGAACCACAGTGTAGGTGTTTCTAATAAAGTGTCCAGTGAGTGGAAGCAGAGTGTAGGTGTTTCTAATAAAGTGTCCAGTGAGTGGAAGCAGTGTAGGTGTTTCTAATAAAGTGTCCAGTGAGTGGAAGCACAGTGTAGGTGTTTCTAATAAAGTGTCCAGTGAGTGGAACCACAGTGTAGGTGTTTCTAATAAAGTGTCCAGTGAGTGGAACCACAGTGTAGGTGTTTCTAGTATGTAAATGCTGCGGCGCTCCACTGAACCCCAAACTAAGCCTTAATCTCAACCTCAACAACCAAAAGATCAACCTTGAATACAGATTTTGGTTGTCAGCCATATCCGGTATTTCCAGTTCTACATGTTACAATCTCTGATTGCTTGGTTAATGTTTAGACATGTATCAGCATGACGAGTGCCTAAATACTATATGGAGAAAACAAGATGAATCTAATAAAGTGTCCAGTGAGTGGAAGCACAGTGTAGGTGTTTCTAATAAAGTGTCCAGTGAGTGGAAGCAGTGTAGGTGTTTCTAATAAAGTGTCCAGTGAGTGGAACCACAGTGTAGGTGTTTCTAATAAAGTGTCCAGTGAGTGGAAGCACAGTGTAGGTGTTTCTAATAAAGTGTCCAGTGAGTGGAAACACAGTGTGTTTCTAATAAAGTGTCCAGTGAGTGGAAGCACAGTGTGTTTCTAATAAAGTGTCCAGTGAGTGGAAGCACAGTGTGTTTCTAATAAAGTGGCCAGTGAGTGGAAGCACAGTGTAGGTGTTTCTAATAAAGTGTCCAGTGAGTGGAAACACAGTGTAGGTGTTTCTAATAAAGTGTCCAGTGAGTGGAAACACAGTGTGTTTCTAATAAAGTGTCCAGTGAGTGGAAGCACAGTGTGTTTCTAATAAAGTGGCCAGTGAGTGGAAGCACAGTGTAGGTGTTTCTAATAAAGTGGCCAGTGAGTGGAAACACAGTGTAGGTGTTTCTAATAAAGTGTCCAGTGAGTGGAACCACAGTGTAGGTGTTTCTAATAAAGTGTCCAGTGAGTGGAACCACAGTGTAGGTGTTTCTAATAAAGTGTCAAGTGAGTGGAAGCAGTGTAGGTGTTTCTAATAAAGTGTCCAGTGAGTGGAACCACACTGTAGGTGTTTCTAATAAAGTGTCATCTGTAAATATATATGATTAAATCTGATATATAGATCTGATATAAAGCTATTAGTCAGTGGTCTTCCTACCAGTGTTGATCTCTACTGCCCTCTGTTGTACATACAGGAGTGGTGCAGCTTTACAGCCTGCCTGACTGTTCATCCAATGCGTACAGCATCATCATTCCTGAAAATAAACAAATACACTATAAACAGACACAACTGAATACTCCTAGAATATCTTACACACTTTGAACTTTAGGAAACTGAGTGACAGCACAAGGTGGGTGTTTCTAATAAAGTGGCCAGTGAGTGGAAGCACAAGGTGGGTGTTTCTAATAAAGTGTCCAGTGAGTGGAAGCACAAGGTGGGTGTTTCTAATAAAGTGTCCAGTGAGTGGAAGCAGTGTAGGTGTTTCTAATAAAGTGTCCAGTGAGTGGAAACACTGTGTTTCTAATAAAGTGTCCAGTGAGTGGAAGCACAGTGTAGGTGTTTCTAATAAAGTGTCCAGTGAGTGGAAGCAGAGTGTAGGTGTTTCTAATAAAGTGTCCAGCGAGTGGAAGCAGTGTAGGTGTTTCTAATAAAGTGTCCAGTGAGTGGAAGCACAGTGTAGGTGTTTCTACTAAAGTGTCCAGTGAGTGGAAGCACAGTGTAGGTGTTTCTAATAAAGTGTCCAGTGAGTGGAAGCACAGTGTAGGTGTTTCTACGAAAGTGTCCAGTGAGTGGAACCACAGTGTAGGTGGGTCTAATAAAGTGTCCAGCGAGTGGAAGCAGTGTAGGTGTTTCTAATAAAGTGTCCAGTGAGTGGAACCACAGTGTAGGTGTTTCTAATAAAGTGTCCAGTGAGTGGAAGCAGTGTAGGTGTTTCTAATAAAGTGTCCAGTGAGTGGAACCACAGTGTAGGTGTTTCTAATAAAGTGTCCAGTGAGTGGAACCACAGTGTAGGTGTTTCTAATAAAGTGTCCAGTGAGTGGAAGCACAGTGTAGGTGTTTCTAATAAAGTGTCCAGTGAGTGGAAACACAGTGTGTTTCTAATAAAGTGTCCAGTGAGTGGAAACACAGTGTGTTTCTAATAAAGTGTCCAGTGAGTGGAAGCACAGTGTGTTTCTAATAAAGTGGCCAGTGAGTGGAAGCACAGTGTAGGTGTTTCTAATAAAGTGTCCAGTGAGTGGAAGCAGTGTAGGTGTTTCTAATAAAGTGTCCAGTGAGTGGAACCACAGTGTAGGTGTTTCTAATAAAGTGTCCAGTGAGTGGAAGCAGTGTAGGTGTTTCTAATAAAGTGTCCAGTGAGTGGAACCACACTGTAGGTGTTTCTAATAAAGTGTCATCTGTAAATATATATGATTAAATCTGATATATAGATCTGATATAAAGCTATTAGTCAGTGGTCTTCCTACCAGTGTTGATCTCTACTGCCCTCTGTTGTACATACAGGAGTGGTGCAGCTTTACAGCCTGCCTGACTGTTCATCCAATGCGTACAGCATCATCATTCCTGAAAATAAACAAATACACTATAAACAGACACAACTGAATACTCCTAGAATATCTTACACACTTTGAACTTTAGGAAACTGAGTGACAGCACAAGGTGGGTGTTTCTAATAAAGTGGCCAGTGAGTGGAAACACAGTGTGTTTCTAATAAAGTGTCCAGTGAGTGGAAGCACAGTGTGTTTCTAATAAAGTGTCCAGTGAGTGGAAGCACAGTGTGTTTCTAATAAAGTGGCCAGTGAGTGGAAGCAGTGTAGGTGTTTCTAATAAAGTGTCCAGTGAGTGGAAACACAGTGTGTTTCTAATAAAGTGTCCAGTGAGTGGAAGCACAGTGTGTTTCTAATAAAGTGGCCAGTGAGTGGAAGCACAGTGTAGGTGTTTCTAATAAAGTGGCCAGTGAGTGGAAACACAGTGTAGGTGTTTCTAATAAAGTGTCCAGTGAGTGGAAGCACAGTGTAGGTGTTTCTAATAAAGTGTCCAGTGAGTGGAACCACAGTGTAGGTGTTTCTAATAAAGTGTCCAGTGAGTGGAACCACAGTGTAAGTGTTTCTAATAAAGTGTCCAGTGAGTGGAAGCACAGTGTAGGTGTTTCTAATAAAGTGTCCAGTGAGTGGAAGCACAGTGTAGGTGTTTCTAATAAAGTGTCCAGTGAGTGGAACCACAGTGTAGGTGTTTCTAATAAAGTTTCCAGTGAGTGGAAGCACAGTGTAGGTGTTTCTAATAAAGTGTCCAGTGAGTGGAACCACAGTGTAAGTGTTTCTAATAAAGTGTCCAGTGAGTGGAAGCAGTGTAGGTGTTTCTAATAAAGTGTCCAGTGAGTGGAACCACAGTGTAGGTGTTTCTAATAAAGTGTCCAGTGAGTGGAAGCAGTGTAGGTGTTTCTAATAAAGTGTCCAGTGAGTGGAACCACACTGTAGGTGTTTCTAATAAAGTGTCATCTGTAAATATATATGATTAAATCTGATATATAGATCTGATATAAAGCTATTAGTCAGTGGTCTTCCTACCAGTGTTGATCTCTACTGCCCTCTGTTGTACATACAGGAGTGGTGCAGCTTTACAGCCTGCCTGACTGTTCATCCAATGCGTACAGCATCATCATTCCTGAAAATAAACAAATACACTATAAACAGACACAACTGAATACTCCTAGAATATCTTACACACTTTGAACTTTAGGAAACTGAGTGACAGCACAAGGTGGGTGTTTCTAATAAAGTGGCCAGTGAGTGGAAGCACAAGGTGGGTGTTTCTAATAAAGTGTCCAGTGAGTGGAAGCACAAGGTGGGTGTTTCTAATAAAGTGGCCAGTGAGTGGAAGCACAAGGTCTGTGTTTCTAATAAAGTGGCCAGTGAGTGGAAGCACAAGGTGGGTGTTTCTAATAAAGTGGCCAGTGAGTGGAAGCACAAGGTGGGTGTTTCTAATAAAGTGTCCAGTGAGTGGAAGCACAAGGTGGGTGTTTCTAATAAAGTGTCCAGTGAGTGGAAGCACAAGGTCTGTGTTTCTAATAAAGTGTCCAGTGAGTGGAAGCACAGTGTAGGTGTTTCTAATAAAGTGTCCAGTGAGTGGAAGCACAGTGTAGGTGTTTCTACGAAAGTGTCCAGTGAGTGGAACCACAGTGTAGGTGGGTCTAATAAAGTGTCCAGCGAGTGGAAGCATTGTAGGTGTTTCTAATAAAGTGTCCAGCGAGTGGAACCACAGTGTAGGTGTTTCTAATAAAGTGTCCAGTGAGTGGAACCACAGTGTAGGTGTTTCTAATAAAGTGTCCAGTGAGTGGAACCACAGTGTAGGTGTTTCTAATAAAGTGTCCAGTGAGTGGAAGCAGTGTAGGTGTTTCTAATAAAGTGTCCAGTGAGTGGAACCACAGTGTAGGTGTTTCTAATAAAGTGTCCAGTGAGTGGAACCACAGTGTAGGCGTTTCTAATAAAGTGTCCAGTGAGTGGAAGCACAGTGTAGGTGTTTCTAATAAAGTGTCCAGTGAGTGGAAACACAGTGTGTTTCTAATAAAGTGTCCAGTGAGTGGAAGCACAGTGTGTTTCTAATAAAGTGGCCAGTGAGTGGAAGCAGTGTAGGTGTTTCTAATAAAGTGTCCAGTGAGTGGAAACACAGTGTGTTTCTAATAAAGTGTCCAGTGAGTGGAAGCACAGTGTGTTTCTAATAAAGTGTCCAGTGAGTGGAAGCAGTGTGTTTCTAATAAAGTGGCCAGTGAGTGGAAGCACAGTGTAGGTGTTTCTAATAAAGTGTCCAGTGAGTGGAACCACAGTGTAGGTGTTTCTAATAAAGTGTCCAGTGAGTGGAAGCACAGTGTAAGTGTTTCTAATAAAGTGTCCAGTGAGTGGAAGCAGTGTAGGTGTTTCTAATAAAGTGTCCAGTGAGTGGAACCACAGTGTAAGTGTTTCTAATAAAGTGTCCAGTGAGTGGAAGCAGTGTAGGTGTTTCTAATAAAGTGTCCAGTGAGTGGAACCACAGTGTAGGTGTTTCTAATAAAGTGTCCAGTGAGTGGAAGCAGTGTAGGTGTTTCTAATAAAGTGTCCAGTGAGTGGAACCACACTGTAGGTGTTTCTAATAAAGTGTCCAGTGAGTGGAAGCAGTGTAGGTGTTTCTAATAAAGTGTCCAGTGAGTGGAACCACAGTGTAGGTGTTTCTAATAAAGTGTCCAGTGAGTGGAACCACACTGTAGGTGTTTCTAATAAAGTGTCATCTGTAAATATATATGATTAAATCTGATATATAGATCTGATATAAAGCTATTAGTCAGTGGTCTTCCTACCAGTGTTGATCTCTACTGCCCTCTGTTGTACATACAGGAGTGGTGCAGCTTTACAGCCTGCCTGACTGTTCATCCAATGCGTACAGCATCATCATTCCTGAAAATAAACAAATACACTATAAACAGACACAACTGAATACTCCTAGAATATCTTACACACTTTGAACTTTAGGAAACTGAGTGACAGCACAAGGTGGGTGTTTCTAATAAAGTGGCCAGTGAGTGGAAGCACAAGGTGGGTGTTTCTAATAAAGTGTCCAGTGAGTGGAAGCACAAGGTGGGTGTTTCTAATAAAGTGGCCAGTGAGTGGAAGCACAAGGTCTGTGTTTCTAATAAAGTGGCCAGTGAGTGGAAGCACAAGGTGGGTGTTTCTAATAAAGTGGCCAGTGAGTGGAAGCACAAGGTGGGTGTTTCTAATAAAGTGTCCAGTGAGTGGAAGCACAAGGTGGGTGTTTCTAATAAAGTGTCCAGTGAGTGGAAGCACAAGGTCTGTGTTTCTAATAAAGTGTCCAGTGAGTGGAAGCACAGTGTAGGTGTTTCTAATAAAGTGTCCAGTGAGTGGAAGCACAGTGTAGGTGTTTCTACGAAAGTGTCCAGTGAGTGGAACCACAGTGTAGGTGGGTCTAATAAAGTGTCCAGCGAGTGGAAGCATTGTAGGTGTTTCTAATAAAGTGTCCAGTGAGTGGAACCACAGTGTAGGTGTTTCTAATAAAGTGTCCAGTGAGTGGAACCACAGTGTAGGTGTTTCTAATAAAGTGTCCAGTGAGTGGAACCACAGTGTAGGTGTTTCTAATAAAGTGTCCAGTGAGTGGAAGCAGTGTAGGTGTTTCTAATAAAGTGTCCAGTGAGTGGAACCACAGTGTAGGTGTTTCTAATAAAGTGTCCAGTGAGTGGAACCACAGTGTAGGCGTTTCTAATAAAGTGTCCAGTGAGTGGAAGCACAGTGTAGGTGTTTCTAATAAAGTGTCCAGTGAGTGGAAACACAGTGTGTTTCTAATAAAGTGGCCAGTGAGTGGAAGCAGTGTAGGTGTTTCTAATAAAGTGTCCAGTGAGTGGAAACACAGTGTGTTTCTAATAAAGTGTCCAGTGAGTGGAAGCACAGTGTGTTTCTAATAAAGTGTCCAGTGAGTGGAAGCAGTGTGTTTCTAATAAAGTGGCCAGTGAGTGGAAGCACAGTGTAGGTGTTTCTAATAAAGTGTCCAGTGAGTGGAACCACAGTGTAGGTGTTTCTAATAAAGTGTCCAGTGAGTGGAAGCACAGTGTAAGTGTTTCTAATAAAGTGTCCAGTGAGTGGAAGCAGTGTAGGTGTTTCTAATAAAGTGTCCAGTGAGTGGAACCACAGTGTAAGTGTTTCTAATAAAGTGTCCAGTGAGTGGAAGCAGTGTAGGTGTTTCTAATAAAGTGTCCAGTGAGTGGAACCACAGTGTAGGTGTTTCTAATAAAGTGTCCAGTGAGTGGAAGCAGTGTAGGTGTTTCTAATAAAGTGTCCAGTGAGTGGAACCACACTGTAGGTGTTTCTAATAAAGTGTCCAGTGAGTGGAAGCAGTGTAGGTGTTTCTAATAAAGTGTCCAGTGAGTGGAACCACAGTGTAGGTGTTTCTAATAAAGTGTCCAGTGAGTGGAACCACACTGTAGGTGTTTCTAATAAAGTGTCATCTGTAAATATATATGATTAAATCTGATATATAGATCTGATATAAAGCTATTAGTCAGTGGTCTTCCTACCAGTGTTGATCTCTACTGCCCTCTGTTGTACATACAGGAGTGGTGCAGCTTTACAGCCTGCCTGACTGTTCATCCAATGCGTACAGCATCATCATTCCTGAAAATAAACAAATACACTATAAACAGACACAACTGAATACTCCTAGAATATCTTACACACTTTGAACTTTAGGAAACTGAGTGACAGCACAAGGTGGGTGTTTCTAATAAAGTGGCCAGTGAGTGGAAGCACAAGGTGGGTGTTTCTAATAAAGTGTCCAGTGAGTGGAAGCAGTGTAGGTGTTTCTAATAAAGTGGCCAGTGAGTGGAAGCAGTGTAGGTGTTTCTAATAAAGTGTCCAGTGAGTGGAAACACTGTGTTTCTAATAAAGTGGCCAGTGAGTGGAAGCACAGTGTAGGTGTTTCTAATAAAGTGTCCAGTGAGTGGAACCACAGTGTAGGTGTTTCTAATAAAGTGTCCAGTGAGTGGAAGCACAGTGTAAGTGTTTCTAATAAAGTGTCCAGTGAGTGGAAGCAGTGTAGGTGTTTCTAATAAAGTGTCCAGTGAGTGGAACCACAGTGTAAGTGTTTCTAATAAAGTGTCCAGTGAGTGGAAGCAGTGTAGGTGTTTCTAATAAAGTGTCCAGTGAGTGGAACCACAGTGTAGGTGTTTCTAATAAAGTGTCCAGTGAGTGGAAGCAGTGTAGGTGTTTCTAATAAAGTGTCCAGTGAGTGGAACCACAGTGTAGGTGTTTCTAATAAAGTGTCCAGTGAGTGGAAGCAGTGTAGGTGTTTCTAATAAAGTGTCCAGTGAGTGGAACCACACTGTAGGTGTTTCTAATAAAGTGTCATCTGTAAATATATATGATTAAATCTGATATATAGATCTGATATAAAGCTATTAGTCAGTGGTCTTCCTACCAGTGTTGATCTCTACTGCCCTCTGTTGTACATACAGGAGTGGTGCAGCTTTACAGCCTGCCTGACTGTTCATCCAATGCGTACAGCATCATCATTCCTGAAAATAAACAAATACACTATAAACAGACACAACTGAATACTCCTAGAATATCTTACACACTTTGAACTTTAGGAAACTGAGTGACAGCACAAGGTGGGTGTTTCTAATAAAGTGGCCAGTGAGTGGAAGCACAAGGTGGGTGTTTCTAATAAAGTGTCCAGTGAGTGGAAGCACAAGGTGGGTGTTTCTAATAAAGTGGCCAGTGAGTGGAAGCACAAGGTCTGTGTTTCTAATAAAGTGGCCAGTGAGTGGAAGCACAAGGTGGGTGTTTCTAATAAAGTGGCCAGTGAGTGGAAGCACAAGGTGGGTGTTTCTAATAAAGTGTCCAGTGAGTGGAAGCACAAGGTGGGTGTTTCTAATAAAGTGGCCAGTGAGTGGAAGCACAAGGTCTGTGTTTCTAATAAAGTGTCCAGTTAGCGGAAGCACAGGGTGGGTGTTTCTACCTGTGCAGTGTTTCCTGTGCTGCTGGCACAACCCCAAAACCTAACAGATCCACTCCTATGCTTTACAGTTAGCAAGGTGTTCTTTGCATCATATGCTGCTCCTTTTTTTCCAAACGATGTTCATCGGGGCCAAAGATTCATCAGTCCACACCACTTGTTTCCAAAATGCTTCTGGCTGATCTAAAAGTTGTTTTGAATACTTCAGACATTGTTTTCCGTGATGAGGTTCGCAGGCGAGGTGTTCTTCTGCGTACGTTTCCATGCAGATCATGTTTGTGCAAACAACTCTGTACAGTAAATTGGTGCACCGTCACTGCTGTGTCAGCTAAACCTTCCTAAAGGCCTTGTAGGTCATATGGGGGTTTTGCTTTGCCTTTCTGGCCAACATATGCACAGGTCTATCTAAGAATTTTTCTTGGTTTACCAGATTCTGCCTTGATGTCCACAGCCGTCAAGCCTTTTCCTGCTGCGTAGGCATTTTCAGATCCTCAGCGAGCTGCTTCGTACCTATGCATTAATATTTGCAAGAAAATGTTATTTTTAAAATTAGTGTGATGCAGAAGTGTCGTTTACTTCTTTTCACTTCAAAAATCGGGTGCCCAAACTTTTATATACAACTGTAGATTAAATCACAGTAGCCATGTTTACATGCAGCCAGATAATCCATAAATAATCGGACTAATAGCTTAATTGGAATAAAATATGTCCGTGTTTAAACCTCATTGAACAAGGTGGGTAGTCCTGTAAATAGTCTGGTAAATAGAAGAACAACACCAACGCAAATGCCTTATGCAATTATAATCCTAATCCGAAAGTTGAAGTATGTTGTGCATTTGCGTCATAATGGAAGTTTGTAATGTACAACATGGCGTAAACCGGAGAAGTTTCCGCTTGTTGTCATGGTAACATCTACACAAAGTGATACTCTATGTATTTATTTTGGATCAGATTAGAGCGGACACCTCGGTCTTAATCTATAATCACAACGAATTGAATCGTATTGGTGAAGTCTGCATGTAAACATAGCCAATCTGACGTCTTAGTTTATCCATCCATCCATTTTCTAAGCCAGGGTCGCAGGGGGTGCTGGAGCCCATCCCAGCAGTCATCGGGCGGAAGGCGGGATACACCCTGGACAGGTCGCCAGTCCATCGCAGGCGGACACAGACAGTCACTCACACCTAGGGGCAACTTAGCATGTCCAATTGGCCTGACTGCATGTCTTTGGACTGTGGGAGGAAACCGGAGAACCCGAAGGAAACCCACGCAGACACGGGGAGAACATGCAAACTCCACACAGAGAGGACCCTGGTCGCCCGGCCGGGGAATCGAACCCAGGTCCTCCTCGCTGTGAGGCGACAGCGCTACCCACCACGCCCGTCTTAGTTTATTTTGAGATAAATATTAATATATTATAGTATATTATACTATATGTACATAGATAGATGGTGCTGCCTTCGTTGAGATCCATATCGATGCAAACTCAGCAGTGGCCTCTTACTGAAATTCCTCGAGACGTAGTCAAGGGCCTGTCAGAGTGGAGGGGCACTCCACAGCTGTTTGACCAACATGGCAGATAAGAAGATATTCGGACATGACACTTGTCATCTTGAGCTGCATCACGTTTATAATCTGGACTGAGTCGCTGCAGACAAGCAGATTTTATGGCGTTAAACAAAAATCTGCACGGCTGCTAAAATATTACGCAGGATTCTGTCCCAAATGCATGCTTTTGAGCCTAGTGCCCTCGAGGTCTCTTGCCCTTGAAGTCTGCAAGTTGGTGATGTCACCAAAGTGTAGACTTTGAGGAAGATTACAGGGCTTAGGGTGCCTTTTGGGACAGGCCCATTCCCAAACAGTATATCGCTGTTGTCAGAACAAAACCTTGCATCTCCATTCCATGATGAATGGGCCAAAAGAAATGGCCCAAAATGACTTGGAGAAACGTCTGGTTCCATTGACTTACATTAAAAGTAAAGCAAGTTTTTTCCTTCTCCTGTAAAGTTACCATTTTGGAGATACAAGGTTTTGCTCTAACAACAGTGATATAGTGTGTGGAAGCCATTGTATGCCCTTCGTAGTGCACTATATAGGCACCAGGGAGCGCCTGAGATTCAGGTGTAGTCTATTTTTATCACCTCCGCTAGGAGAAAGATTTAGTCTACTTATATCACCTGCGTGACAAACGTACCTCCGGGTGCCAAGCACCTGAGCTAGCACAATTAGCCGGGCTGACCACAAGAACTGCCCCATTCATCCCTTTGAGGTTAAATAAAGTTATCCTATCTTCTCTTTATGGCATCAGCTGAGGCGTAAAGAATTTTTGTGATATCCCTGTGTGTCTCTTCGTTAGGACAGGCTGTACTAGGGGTCCTGGGATACAGTCTCCTGGGAGATTTTTTTGAATGGCACCAAAATGTCTGTTCATCCTGAACCTTTAGAGCAGCAACGACCAGAAAATCTATTTTAAAAAAGGCAATTAGGTCAAACTGGCAGACAGGAGATGGTATTACATGCAGGGCTAATATGACTAACGCTGTAATATAACCATCCACTTACAGCAGATCTAGGTCAAGCAAAGGTGATTTTGTAGGCATGTTTAATAAGCCAGGTGACAGAACTTCATCGCCATGGTGACATATATTATATTCTCTAAGTTAAGTCCAAATTACATTCAACATAAAGGTTAACCGAAAGCTTATACCACTCTCCCTTGCCAGTGGTGGACAGTAACTACGCTGTAGACCAGGGTTCAATCCCCACCTGGGTAACCTCCCTACACTATACCAATGAGAGTCCTTGGGCAAGACTCCTAACACTGCCTTCGCCTACCTGTGTAAAATGATCAAATTGTAAGTTGTTCTGGATCAGAGTGTCTGCCAAAAGCTTGTAATGTAAAGGTAATGAGTTTCTGTACTTTAGTATTTTTTGGTGTATCTGTACTGAAGTTTCTCCGTTCTGGGCGACTTTTTCCTTTCACTCCACTACATTTCAGAGTCTAATATCCAACTTTTTCCTCCTACATTTTGAGAAATCTGTCGTTCCTTTTGGTTTCTGTGTGTATAAAAACGTAACATGTCAAAACGAAAGAAGCGCAAAGCCAGAGCACCAATCAGGGCCCAGCGGTCACTTTGTTTAGAGCTGGTTTTGACCTGTTGGTCAGACCGACCCAGTGCAGCACGCGGTTCAACGTCAGCGCAGCAGCGTAAAACTTTGGGAGAGTCTGTTCAACATAAATGATGAACTAACCTAACTTTGTGTAAATAGAGCTCAATATAGAAATATGTCCACATATGCAGTCGAGACTGACGCGGCTTTTTTCTGAATTTCTACAAACACCATTTCATTTTATAGTAAATGAGTTTGGGCTGGTTTATGTTTATGAACAGACGCCTACAGATCAACATAGTAAAGGAGCTCATCTGTGATCCTGAGTTTAAAGCCAGTTTTTATTCAATTTAAACTTGGAACTAAGTTGCATTAAGTTAATGAATCTTTTAGTACTTTTACTTTATACTTAAGTACATTTGAAGGTAAATACTTTTTACTCAAGTGGAAGTCTAAAGGGAGGAACTTCTACTTTTACTGGAGTAATATTTACCTTGGGGGTCTCTACTTTAACTAAAGTACAGGGTTTTGTGTACTTTGTCCACCTCTGTCCTTCGCTTTCTTCTTGATCACTGACCTCCAGCAGGTCTGCTCCTTCCACTTCTCTCTCTCTTTCTCTTCATGTGTTTAAATATACATTATTTTATTCAACTCAGATTTACAGGAATCCAAGAAAATAATGAGAGGACTCAATTCAAATCCTTGATTTAACTGATAAAAACCTGCTAATCTGACCGGCGCCATCTACATGTTGACTTGACGGATATAAAACTGCATTATGATCAAAACTATATGTCATTAATTTAGCATGGACAACAGATTGTGGCACACGCTGGTGTCACTGAATATAAAGAATATGAAAAGCTGTCAGTAGTGTGATTTCGATCCCTGTCACTTGTGAACGTTCTCACACTTTTAGTTTTGCGTAGGTTACTTTGTAGAGCAAGCAAAACCAGAAACCCTTTTCCAGCTATGATATGATTGGCTTACTACTTCTGAGGTCTGATGTGATTGGTTTACAAGTCATGAGTCTGATATTATTGACCTACATATTATGAGGTCTGATATGATTGGCATACAACCTATGACGTCTGATATGACTGGCTTACAACTTATCAGGTTTGATATGATTGGCTTGCAACTTATGAGATCTGATATGATTGGCTCACCACTTCTGATGTCTGATATGATTGGCTTGCAACTTATGAGATCTGATATGATTGGCTCACCACTTCTGATGTCTGATATGATTGGCTTACAACTTATGGGATCTGATATGATTGGCTCACCACTTCTGATGTCTGATATGATTGGCTTACAAATTATGAGATCTGATATAATTGGCCTACAACTTTTAAGGTATTATACGACTGGCTTACATCTTACAAGTTCTAATATGATTGACTGACAACGTCTGAAGTCTGATATGATTGGCCTACAATTTATGACATTTAATATGATTGGCTTACAACTTATGAGGTCTGATATGATTGGCCTACAATTTATGACATTTAATATGATTGGCTTACAACTTACAATGTCTGATATGATTGGCTTACAACTTATGAGGTCTGATATGATTGGCCTACAATTTATGACATTTAATATGATTGGCTTACAACTTATGAGGTCTGATATGATTGGCCTACAATTTATGACATTTAATATGATTGGCTTACAACTTATGAGGTCTGAAATGATGCATTACAACTTACAATGTCTGACATGATTGGCCTACAACTTTCAAGGTCTGATATGATTGGCCTACAACTTTCAAGGTCTGATATGATTGGCTAACCACTTATGAGATCTGATATAATTGGCTTACAATTTTTGAGGTCTGATATGATTGGCTTATGACTTACAAGTTTTAATATGATTGGCTGACAATGTATGAGATTTGATATGATTGGCCTACAATTTATGACATTTAATATGATTGGCTTACAACTTACAATGTCTGATATGATTGGCCTACAATTTTTGACTTGTAATATGATTGGCTTACAACTTATGAGGTCTGATATGATGCATTACAACTTACAATGTCTGATATGATTGGCCTACAATTTATGACATTTAATATGATTGGCTTACAACTTATGAGGTCTGATATGATTGGCCTACAATTTATGACATTTAATATGATTGGCTTACAACTTATGAGGTCTGATATGATTGGCCTACAATTTATGACATTTAATATGATTGGCTTACAACTTATGAGGTCTGATATAATTGGCCTACAACTTTTAAGGTATTATACGACTGGCTTACATCTTACAAGTTCTAATATGATTGACTGACAACGTCTGAAGTCTGATATGATTGGCCTACAATTTATGACATTTAATATGATTGGCTTACAACTTATGAGGTCTGATATGATTGGCTTACAACTAACAATGTCTGATATGATTGGCCTACAATTTATGACATTTAATATGATTGGCTTACAACTTATGAGGTCTGATATGATTGGCCTACAATTTATGACATTTAATATGATTGGCTTACAACTTACAATGTCTGATATGATTGGCC
The DNA here is from genome assembly GCF_015220715.1 of Pygocentrus nattereri. Classification (NCBI taxonomy): domain Eukaryota; kingdom Metazoa; phylum Chordata; class Actinopteri; order Characiformes; family Serrasalmidae; genus Pygocentrus; species Pygocentrus nattereri. The sequence continues at coordinate 35,808,694 of NC_051226.1, read as the reverse complement.
TACAATTTATGACATTTAATATGATTGGCTTACAACTTATGAGGTCTGATATGATCGCATTACAACTAACAATGTCTGATATGATTGGCCTACAATTTATGACATTTAATATGATTGGCTTACAACTTATGAGGTCTGATATGATTGGCCTACAATTTATGACATTTAATATGATTGGCTTACAACTTACAATGTCTGATATGATTGGCCTACAATTTATGACATTTAATATGATTGGCTTACAACTTATGAGGTCTGATATGATTGGCTTACAACTTACAATGTCTGATATGATTGGCCTACAATTTATGACATTTAATATGATTGGCTTACAACTTACAATGTCTGATATGATTGGCCTACAATTTATGACATTTAATATGATTGGCTTACAACTTATGAGGTCTGATATGATGCATTACAACTTACAATGTCTGATATGATTGGCTTACAGCTTACAAGGTCTGATATGACTGGCCTACAACTTTCAAGGTCTGATATGATTGGCTAACCACTTATGAGCTCTGATATAATTGGCCTACAATTTCTGAGGTCTGATATGATTGGCTTACAGCTTACAAGTTCTGATATGATTGGCTGACAGCACATCAGGTCTGATATGAATGGCTTAGAACCTACAAGGTCCGAGAGCATTGACTTACAACTCGCAAGGTCTGAAAATATTGGCTCGCAGTTTATGAGACAATAAACTACTTGCCAATCATAGCGCAGGAGGCGGGGCTTGTCACAATACAGGTGGAGAAAAAAACACTTCACAGCTTAAGTTCAGGTCTTTGCTCCTTTTACTTTTAACAGTTTCAGACCTTCTCTGACGAAAAAAGTTAAAAACTTAACGGCACGTTTATTTATTTATTTTATCTCCGCGCGTGCCCTTGGTCGAACAGAGCAAGCGCGCGCAGGCCTATACACACACACGCGCACAGACGGTTGGCGAACACTCCCGCTACGAGAGAGCTCCCTGCGCTGGAAGCTGCGATTCACAGCATCTGAAGCTAAAGAGAGCACAGACAGACGGACAGAGCCTCGCCAGCCAGACGAAGGTGAGTAAGCAATCTTTCACAACAAGCAAACAAACAAACACGAGGCTGGAGTGAGCTGGAGTCCTCCCGTTCCACCTTAAATGGTGCAGCAGTTCCATTCTGCACTGTTTATGGTGGAACGGGAAGATTCGAATAAGAAGCTTCGTCTGCTTCATAAAGAGGAGGGTCGACTGTAAAATGCAGGTGAAATTAAAAGTGGATGCATTTTTTTGGTACATGGTTCTGCTCGTAGTTCAACATTAGTGGGATTAAACCGGCGGCTGTATCCGAGTCATGAAGGAATCGGTTCTTCATTCAACGGAAGTCCGACCGAATCGAACTGTTCAGTAGCTATTCGGCACTGTGATTCTATCCGTGTTATAGAGTGAAGGATTGAGCCTTAACATTTAATGATAATCTTTTTCTGTCTTAGTCACGGCACAAAACAGCCGGTGGTTGTTGATTTGTCCATTTGTGAGTAGCGGTATCAGACATCTGACTCACTGAATCGGGGAATGCATTCTTGAATCGCGAATCTTTTCATCGAACATTTGATTCATTTAAACGGACAGTTCGAAAGAGTCGGTTCAGTAAAGGGAATCCGTCTCTTTCTAATAACAGATTTCAGGTGTAGTCTGGCTTTACTGTGAACCTAGCCAACACATTTACCCATTTACACCTGTATTAAGCTTTCCAGCTTAGCCCTTTTTCCATATTTTCCACTGAAAGTGTGAATGCTGGTCATTTGCTTTGACTGTGTTTACATTTATGCTAGTGGGTTTAACTAATGCTAGCAGTAGTGCTAAGTTGGTACCATATTGGATGATTCTTGTTAGCAAAAGTTGTTTGGCCCATATTCTTAGGCTTGTTTTGGTCTAGTGTATGGCTGGGCCCTTGGCCCAGATCAGGTCTGCACTCAGTAAAAAGAGTAGAACTAATGAATGTGGGCCAAATCTGTCCCAACTACCTTGCTGGGCCGTAACAACAATGATGGCACAATCGGCCCACGCTTATAACCACGAGGCATTCTGGCCTGCGTGCCTGACATCTGCCTGGCGGTCACCCGGCGCTCGCTTGTGAAAGCCAGGATCGGGCCAGAACGGTCTGCTATCTCGGATTCAAGTTGGAATTAATAAGGGAATTGAAGTTATTGTGGTTGGTATAGGATAGTGGTTAACATCTCTGCCTTCCAGGCTGTAGGCTGGGGTTCAATCCCCAAACATCCTACACTATACCAATAAGAGTCCTTGGGCAAGACTCCTAACACTGCCTTCGCCTACCTGTGTAAAATGATCAAATTGTAAGTCACTCTGGATAAGAGCGTCAGCCAAATGCTGTAAATGTAGACGTAAGTTATCGCTGGCTGCTGCCTGTCCATGCCGAAAAAACATCTTACAAACCTGCCTTTGTGTGTTTTGATCGGACTGTTGTGTTCTGCTTCTCTTAAGATGACACCAGAGGGAACTTTAAACGTGGCTGGAGATGTGAGCCACACACAAACCACATTTCCTGAAAGGAAACTTAGTATTTTTGTGTTTTTATAGGTTTCAGAACCAAGCTGAAGCACCCAGTAAACGGCAGGCACTGCCGAGAGACGCTAGGTCTGGATAGCGCGATTTAAAGTACAGAAAAAATGATTACAAAGCTAGAAAACAAATGCTGCCAATGTTATTTGGAGATGCTGTATATCATTGATATTATGCAAATTTTCGGTCAGATGTGATGCTACAGAGTTACAGAACTGAAAAAAGCAGCATGGTTAGTCAGCATTATGGTAAACCAGTGTAGGCCTGCACTTGTGGTCTCTTTACTTCGGATAACATGCTGTAATCTACTTCATTAAATATCTGATTGTGGAGTTTGTGGAAAAAAACCTGAACACTCTGGCCAAAATGAAAAGATGTACGTATCGCTATATGTGTTGTAAACTCGCATAATTGCTTCCCAGAGCATGCCGTAGTCTCTAGAGGGAAAATATCCAGTTTAGTGACTGAAACCACCTTCTGATGATGTATTTAGAAGGTGGGAGGAGCTACAGGTGGAGTGGTTGTTTGATGGTGAGCATTTAGAAATGGAAGGAAGGAAGCCAGATACACCCTGTCTGTGTTTATTAGCATTTACTTGAGCGGCTATGCTAGCAGTCATGATTTGGCTTTGGGCTGCGGGATATATTTGCATAATCCATGCTGGGTATTGTAGTTAGAGAGCATTGAAAACCTAAAAGAATGTAAGGGTGTGGTTGGTTAGTGTAGTGGTTAACACCTCTGCCTTCTACACTGTAGACTGGGGTTCAATCCCCCACCAGGGCAAGCACCCTACACTATACCAATAAGAGTCCTTGGGCAAGACTCCTAACACCGCCTTGGCCTCCCTGTGTAAAATGATCAAATTGTAAGTCGCTCTGGATGAGAGCGTCAGCCAAACGCTGTAAATATAAAACTGTGAATTCTCTCAAAACAGTACAATAAGACTAACAAATAGCATCGCGTGTTAGTTTTAGAAACCCCCCTTTAAGTGGCACTTCAGGGATTTTTGGTTGTGGATTGAGGCACAAATTCTAGGTCTTTCTGTAGTGACTTGATGTGAAGCACCACATCCTCCTGCATTGTGTTTCTGGCCCTCAGGCAACACGTATGAGGTGAATTATGATTCCTAGCATTCGGGTTACAGTTATTAGGTCACTTCTGATTCCTGACATTCAGTTTAGTTGTTTTTCCTGCCTTCTGCTTTTTGAAGAACGTTCAAAGATGTGTGAGGCGTGTGGAGGGGGCGTTGGTTCCTCGGCCGAAGGAACATGCTGTTCTCTTTTTGTGTGGATGAACCAAGAGGGGGTCCAACATTCTGGGACCTTCAAATCAAACGGCATTTGGTTTTTTGGGGGTGGAGTAAAAGTGAGTCTAGTAAACTGCGGGCTAACCAAACATTGAGACGCTGACACTTTTGATTCATATATAACCAAATGAAAAACTTTGAAGTAACTCGCCTCTTGATTAGATAATATCTTGTAACATGTAGTTTTGATGAAAGTTGAGAAGGTGCACCTACTGACCGCTCTGCCACATTCAGTAGTGAAAATCTAGCTGGACAGGTTGTTTTTGAAAGCTAATATTAGATTATTTCATGAATATTTCTGTTATTTGTTGGTCCCTCCCTCCTCCAGATAGCATAAGAGTCTAACCGGGGAGGCGAGGCCCTCATGTGGAGTCAAAATGAGGCTCGGCCAGTTTTGTGGTTGCGTCGAACCGGTTCTATCCAGCGCTAGCACTCAAATGCTTCTCCCTTTCCTCTGAAAGTCAGATTCCCCTCCCCCAGTGTTGCTGTGAACAGGCCCCCCTCACCTCCTGCCTGCTGTTTGCCTGTCGCCAGCCCCCCTTTCACACATGCAGTTGTACCTATGGGTGGGTGATATGAACTTGAGTTGAACAGTCAGTCCAAAATGTTCAGTCTGGTGACTGTGAAGGCCAAAGCATATGATTTACATCATTTCCAAAAGTGAGCCCTTATTCCCTGTGAGTGGCGGCACTGTTGATGGTGGTCAGTCAGAATGTCTTTGTATTCATTTGCAGTGACAAGCTGTCGCCCACAGCATAACACAACTGCCACAACCGGCCTGCTATGTCTTCTTGGTGTTCGCAGCACATGGACTCTCCCACTTGTGGAGAATATGGTGAATCTTTTGATTATATCAGGGTTTTCACCTCTCTGTTGACCAGTGCTGGTGGTTTGAACGCTGAAATGGTCATTCGTCCTTGTAATGAGGTGTTGATGCACTGCTGCCGTATCATAATGTCCCCCTTTATGTTTTGGATGGACTGTTCTTGCTGACAGGCTGATTGTTGTCAGTGTTGTGGTCAGTAAATGTGTGCTTTTGACCTCAATTTCAAATATTGTCACCTGCCTGTATGAGTATAAGGGTCTGTACAACACCAAGTTGTAAAAGCCCCTAAAAGTTAATACTGTGCATAGCTGAAGGACTCATGGCAAAATTCTGATCATGGGACGGCAACATAGTGCTAGAGAATCGTTTGGCAAAATAGTCACATTTACATGATTTTCCACGTATCCTGAATGCATTTGACCGTGCAGGACGTGTGGGGACCAAATTTTGCTGGTCTTTAGTTTAGAATTGGAAATATGATGCTAACGTTGCTGACAAAGTCATTAGTCACCCAAACCGTCACCAGAAATATTTGACACACAACTTTTCTCAACTAAATCACATCTATGAATTCTAGTTGATGTGGTTTGGAGCACAGAAAGTCACTTTGTTTATGTTTATAATGGTCAGGCATTTTATCCTGAAAGAATGTCCGCTCGTCAATTCATGACCTAAAGCTCAAGCGCAGTTGGGTTATACAGAAGGACAGTGATCCAAAGTACACAAGCATGTCCATCCCTGAATGGCTAAGAAGAAAGCAAGTTAGGTTTTGGAGTGGCCGAGTCAAAGTCCTGACCTGAATCCCATTCAGATGCTGTGGCAAGACCTTAAACAGGCAGCTCATACTGGAAAACCCACTAATGTAGCCAAATTAGAACAGTTCTGCAAAGTAGAGTGGGCCAAAATTCCGACGTCAAAGACCGAAGTTTGATTGCAGTTGTTGCTGCGGAGGGTGGCAGAACCAGTTATTAGGTCTGGGGGGGAAATTGCTTTTTTGCATGGGTGGTACAAGTTTTGAATAAATCTTTATCTTCAGTAAATGCAATGCTAATTTGTCACAAACAGACATTTTCACAGCACAGGCTCCATTGGGAATTCTCAAGCCTCACCTGAAAAGCTAATACGGCAGTGTTCTGGGTTTTCGGTTTGAAAGGGGCTACTGGCTCTAGTGCCTTCCTAATGGGATTACAGGGAATCCCACTTAGAAGAGCTAATGAAACTTCCTCCATGGTTCAATAGGGATTAGCCTGATGTTAGCGTGCAGGTAGGCCTTGCCCTCAGAGAGTGCGTGTGGGCCTGTAAAAGCAGCTTTAATAGGACATGCAAGCCGGTCTTGGATCGGTGAGGCTTGATAAATGTGCCCCAGATTAGACTCGCACACATTACGCTGAGTCATTATTATTATTTCATTATTTCATGTCTGACCTAAATTGCACTGAGTGCGTAGAGCTGGTTATTAATGAGATGAGTTATGAGGCGGAGTGTCATCGTCTTCCTGCTGACCTCCACAACGTTCACTAAGTGGGTGTATGCATGCAGCGCAAACCCATAGGTTCTCTAGGATTGAACAATACTGAGTAACAAGTTGTTTTGGCCAATATGGGAATATTTTATTGTCAAATTATGACACAATAAGAGCATATTGTGGGTATCGGCACTTAAAGCACTGAGTACCTACATGTTTCAATACAAAGTGAGCACAATTAGGCCTGTGTAATTGGACTTGGTGCAGTACAGTATGTAAAACATTGAATAAAAATCACTGTAGGTGTAGGTTTATTACTATTATTGTTATTATTAGTGTTGATAATATTATAATTATTCGTTTTTTTTCTATTTTCTCTTTTCTAATGTATAGAAAAAAACTGTATCGTGATGATTATCGTGTGCCATAAAAATGTCTTTAAGTACTGTGATATTATAGGAACAAGTCAGGTTGGAATATTGTCTTATTTGTCGTTTCCTGACTTTGTGGACCAGCTTGTAATGAAGGGTGAATGACTGTAATATTGGCCAGATGTCTAACAACTGTAACCCAGTTTATCTAAGCATCCCCCTGTTGAGGACTGCAACCTCCAGTGACTTGAGTCCGCAGATAATTGCCTTCTTTTAGTAAGGGCCTCTCACTAATGGGCAGAAAAGATCCGATTGACATTCGACCCCTTCTCAAGCTAGGAATCGGGGACCACCCAGCCCCCACTGCAGTCTCTGACTTGAACTGCTTCAATGCTTCAGTACGAGCTGCTGATAAAAACAGTGCATAGTTTTGAGTGACCACTAAAATGTCTGAAGATACGGGGTCATCTTTTGTTGGGGTGAGGGGGGTGGGCGGCGGTGGTGGTGTGGAACGCTGTGCACCAGCTTGTGTTGACCGACGCGCTCTGCGTGTGATTTTAGCGAATCACAAGCCTCTTTGGTCCGCATATGCATTTTAATTTTCTATTAATAAAAGCCTGTTTCACAGCGTGCTGCACTACAGTCTCCAGCATGCACTGCAATGTAAAGTGCGCTCTGAATCTCCCACCTCAACAACATCTATGGGACAACAGTTACACCTGAGTTCTACACCACCAGCGGTGGACGAAGTGGACGAACCATGTACCTGAGTTAAAGTAGAGACCCCCAAGGTAAAATATCACTCCAGTAAAAGTAGAAGTTCCTCCCTTTAGACCTCCACTTGAGTAAAAGTACTAAAGTATTTGCCTTCAAATGTCCTTAAGTATCAAAATTAAAAGTACTGAAAGAGTGATTCTGGCTCTGATGTCCTGTTATCATTTTTATAACAAGACTCGCTTCATGAACTCATTTTAGGTGAAAATACTCGTGTCAGAGATCGGATTTGAGCAACGAGACTTGTAATGTGAACATGGCCAAAGTGACTCGGGTCAGATTTGCGTATCCACACAGCCCTGAAAACATCTGATCTGAGTCACATTAGGGCAAAAAAATCGGGTTCGCCCTGGTACCCCTGAGATTTTCAAATATGACACCTTTTAGCAGCTAAGTGTTCTGTGCTTTTGTGGTTTCTGGATGCTGAAAAAGTTAGAAAAAGGTAAAGCTCGCCGTTTGGGTGCTTTTGAGAACAAAGAGTGTTGTTGTTGTTGTTGTTGTTGTTGTTGTTGTTGTTGTTGTTGTTGTTGTTGTTGTTGTTGTTGTTGTTGTTGTTGTTGTTGTTGTTGTTGTTGTTGTTGTTGTTGTTGTTGTTGTTGTTGTTGTTGTTGTTGTTGTTGTTGTTGTTGTTGTTGTTGTTGTTGTTGTTGTTGTTGTTGTTGTTGTTGTTGTTGTTGTTGTTGTTGTTGTTGTTGTTGTTGTTGTTGTTGTTGTTGTTGTTGTTGTTGTTGTTGTTGTTGTTGTTGTTGTTGTTGTTGTTGTTGTTGTTGTTGTTGTTGTTGTTGTTGTTGTTGTTGTTGTTGTTGTTGTTGTTGTTGTTGTTGTTGTTGTTGTTGTTGTTGTTGTTGTGTTTTATGCTGCCTGGCTCGCGCTGCTCTGCACTTGGGCGATTTTGTTTTGGAGAGAGCGTTCGCTGGCATTCTCTGGCGACACGAACAGTGAAGCGCAGACTAAAGCTTCGGTCAGATGCTGCCAAAATGCTAGTCCTGAGGGCAACAACAGTGAACAGGCAGGACGTGCTGCTGCAGTATTGAAGAGGGAGAACTGGCAGCCTTCTCACAGGACCACAAACTAGAACAACTCAGGAACAGCTTAATGTGAGAATTTGGACAAAAAACAGTTTCTTCTTTCTCCAAATGTAGTCAGAGCTCTGGAGCTACAAGGCTAATGTAACTCGTACTGGACACTTATACTTCACCAGTTAGCTTGAAGCTTACTGCATGTGTAAATCACCAAGCACTTGTCAAGTTAAAAAGTCTCTAAGAGACTTGTGTATGAGGTTTCTGACATCAGGGTGGGAGCCTGGGGGGCCTAAATCCACCCATTTTCAGGTAAAAAGTGAATATAATTACAAAATATTAGGTCACTGTGGTCAAAGGAGCTGTCTTCTTGCATCTTCATGAACACAGAATGAGCCTGCTCAGACGTTTCTCCTGAGAACTGTGTTAGCTCCTATAGGCTGCTAGGGCTGAGTGACTAATCATTTTTATATCAAAATCACAATTTAAGATGGAATTTTCAAATTGCAAGAGCTGCAATTTTCTTTAATTATAGCCAAACAGTCTTAAAGAGAGTTCTTCAAGGTTCTTAAAAAAGATGGTTCTTTCGTAAAGACAGAGCCATGAACACTCAAACCCATTTGCATGCATAAAAAGTTTTGCATGGTGAAACGGTTCTTCAGATTGGAGAACCTAAAAAGGGTTCTGGTACTGTTACTTTGTTGCTTGTTGATGTCAAGCTTATTACAGTAGCAGAACATTTTGGCCCTATAGAGAACTCTTTTCAAAAAGGTTCTGTGTATATGCAACACATTCTCCATCAATCTAAAGAACTGTTTCATCATGCAAAGAACGTTCTATGCATGCAAATGGGTCCTTATGGTTCTACATAGAATCGTCGTCTTTACTAAAGAACCCTTGAAGAACCAATGTTATTTAGGGTGTACTTTTAGCAAAAAAGTTGTTTTAGGTTTTAAGAGGGGAAACGGAACCTAATAAGAGTTTGTGAACTGTCTGTAGGTGAGTTAGACCAACCAAACCTCCATGTGTTGTGACATCACAACCACAACTTACAGGCAGTTTCACACACCGTGTTCGGGGGTCGAGCCTCAGGCCAAAAAAGGTGAATGTTCTGGTCTTCTTGGCCAAAAAAAGTCAGGCCAGAATCTTAATTAAAAAATTTGCAATTTAAATTGCAGTTGCGATTTTACATTTACAACATTTACATCTTATCCAGAGCGACTTACTTTCTCTAGACAGACAAAGCACTAAGTATGTTTTGCTAGTTAACAATATTAGTCTGAAAGATCCCAATTAGATATTTTCCACAAATCGTTCAGCCCTTCTTTAGTGATTTCCTGGGTGTCCATGATCAGTTTCTGGTAGTCTCGGTTACGCCGATGACGCGTGTATCAGTTACACGGGTGACCTGTATCTCAGCCCCTCTTCATAAGCTCATAACTCTGGCTGTGACTCACATCCTTTCTCGTGAAGGGATGGAAATGAAAATGCGACTCTACTTTATTGCAAAGACATTAATAGAAACACAAACATTTCATTTGATGTGCTGGTGCGTTCGTTGACCTCAGAGGGTTTTATACGAGGTTTTATCAGGGTTTTGGTGACGCATCACGATCCGGTCACTCATACCAGGTTATCAGGGTTGCGTAGGACCTCAGAACATCTGTAGTATGGGTGCTAAAGCGTTCCCTGATAGCAGCAAAGGACTATCTAATCGACTTTCATCAGAGCACCGTAGCCTTTACGCTTCTACGTGAACACAGTCTCGTGGGTCGTTTCTGTTTGAGGACAGACGCAGCTTTACGCTGATCAGGAGGTTTCTGGAGCTGCGTTTAAGCCACATGGAAATACCAACATCTTGTAGACGCTTTGATCTGATCACTCAAACCGGGTTATCTGAGATGCGTATGACCACAACACTCGTCCACTGAATGCTAGAGGGACTCGGAGCGTCCCCGACAACAATGAATGACCATCTTGTCAGCTGCGTCATCACAGCGCGTGTAAGTTTGTGTCACTCCTTGAGACAGAGGGCCTTCTTGTTTTGCTGTGTCTTCTTATCTGCTCTGAGAGAGGATCTGGGAGTTGTCAATCAAAGTCCAGTCCCAGTGGCATTTTCGGCTCCTGTAAACAGCTGTTATGTAACGTTATGCTGTGCCACTCTCTGTCCCTGCTTATACAGGGTTGCACTGTTTTTAGAGTCACTACTATGACTGCTCCCGTTACTCACACGCTCACTGTGCTGTAGACTCAGTGATGTAGATCTATCACAGGAAGTTATTAAATGCAGATTTGAATATTATAAACTGCAAACAAGTGGATATTTTTACATATTCTGTTCAATGCTCTAAATAGTTTGGATATGCCAGTTATTAAGTGAGAAATTGTCTGTTTATAGCCGTTTCTTGTTTATAGTCTTCTTTTTTTAAGACTTTAGTGAAGGTAGTTTGGAGATAAAGCCAGAGAGGCCAGGTTGAGATGGTTTGGACATGTGTTGAGGAGGAATAGTGGATATATTGGCCAAAGTATGTTGGAGATGGAGGTGCCAGGCAGAAGGAGAAGAGGTAGACCTCAGAGAAGGTTTATGGATGTAGTGAAGGTGGACATGGAGATGGTTGGTGTAAAAGTAGAGGAGGCAGTGGATAGGGCAAGATGGAGGCAGATGATCTGCTGTGGCGAAGAAGAAGACGAAGACGACGAAGAAGAAGAAGAAGAACTTAATTCATGATATTGATTTTTGTATAGTTTTTTTTTCTGGATATTAAAAATGTTATTAAAAGTAATAATAATGTTTAATTGTTATAACTAATCATTTAAAACTACATAATTATTAACTTTATTATACTTCATTTGTTATGGTCCTTTTTTACCCACAAAATAATATTATATGATGCCATATCATCAAACTGCCCCCTGCTAATAATCCGTGTTCAGGAAATGTATATTTAGGAGAAAGCATTTGATGAAGGAAACACCTTGACTAGTCTTAAGAATAGTGGAGGATCTATTGGTGAATAACTGAATGAAGGTCATTTTAGAGATTTTGGGATTAATGTTCCCCTGATAGGGGAAAAAAACTGTGTTTTATCTGTAAAGGCCTGTGTGTTTCAGTGAGTCTGTGTTTCTCTTATGGAAGCTTGTTGTCTGTAGTCTCTGGTACACTGGGTCAACTGGTCGGGGAGGAATGACCTGAGCAGGTCAGCTGTTCACTCTGAAACACCTCTCAGTTTGAGTGCAGGAATGCAGCTGGAATGTGTGTGAAAAAGAGAGTGAGTGTGTTTGTGGTGTGGTGTTGGGGTGGGGGTGGGGGTGGTGGGGAGGGGGGGGGTAGAGTTGGGGAATTTAGAGGGGGTTCCGTTGAGGCCTGAAGGTGTTTGTGCTTCTGAATGCTTGATGGTGAACAATACTGCATAAGTTTGAGGCTGAGATTAGGAACCAATAAGGCTGCACCAAGCATACATTTTATGGTGGTGTTAATCAATGAATCGATTAATCAGTCAATTAATTAATGCAACAAGCATCAAATACAACATTTGGGTTTACTTAAGGAAATACAGTGCTCATAAGGCGTAGAAAAGAAAGATAGAAAAAAAAAAGAATGGTAAGAAGAAAGGGAGAACTAGCCAACGTGGGCTATGAAGAAGAAACAGAAGAAAGAACAAAACATGTAAAGAAAGGAAGAAAGCATGAGAAATGAAACAAAGAAATAAGATGGAATGAAAGTAAATGAAAGGATAGAATAGAGGAGAGAAAAAAGGAAGAGGAAAAGGAAAAGAAGGTAATTGAATAAAAAAGTATGCAAACAGAAGGAAGAAAAACATGAAAGATAAAGAAATGGAGCAAAAGAAGGAAATGAGAAAGGAAAAAGAAAGAGGAATGAGGAATGAAGAAAAGAGAATGAAATGATGGAAGGAAAAGTACAATAAAGGAAGGAAAAGTAAAGGAGAGGGAGAGAACTATTTAATAACAGCTGACATTCGTGAGAGAGTATATCAACAGCATTCAAATACAACACGCATGTGCTTACACAGTCAGTAAAGGGCGTAGGAAAGGGTGTAGGAAAAAAAGGAGCAGCATTTGATGACCGGAACACCTTGCCAGCTGTCCAGTATAGAAGTAGATCTTTGATCATTATGCTTTGAGATAGTGTGGCAGCCAGCAGCAAACACTGCACATGTAGATGAATATCAGCAAATTCTGGAAATGTGACCATAAGTCAGGAAATCGAATCTGATAAGAGGCTCGTTTCTACAGCAGATAATGATAACAAAATCCACGTTGAAGTGCGAATTGGAGCTTTTTGAATGACCCTCACAGTCCCATGACCTGAAACATGTACATACAAGACGGCCCAACAAAGATGCCAGAACTAGAAGTGGCTTCCAAAAATGTTTTTAACCTGCAAAGTCTGCCGAAGGCGGCGTTAATCAGTATGGACTTATAAGGATGTCCGAACTTGTCCACGTCTGTTTTTTAGGTTCGCCAAATATAACAACTGTATAAAGTAACTAGAACAATAGTTTGTTGGAGAAGTTGTGTCAACTCCTTTTTACTTTGAAAATCAACAAAATATCTTGATTGTGGTGCCCAAACATCTGCATGCAGTTGTCACTGTTACCTTCAGCATGGCCACCTTCACTCCCTCTCTCTCCACAGCCTGAGTTCTTGGGCTGGGGACTGTTTTTATATGCCAGAACTGGCCATAATTCAGCAGCAAAGCGTTTCAGAGCATTTCACACGTACGTAGCATTAACAGAGCTGATAAAACCTTCTAGACTCCCATGATACCTGAACCAGTCAGCTGTGTGAAGTGCAGAGCTGTCTGAATGCCCTGCTGAACATGCTCTTGATAACAAGCTTTTTTTGTTTTTTTGTTTTTTTAGACATGCACATAATGACCACCGTTTCTGGGCAGAGGAGAGTTTTTCTCCAGAGACTGCCAAACATTCGGAGCCTTAAAGGGACCAAAGTTTGCCCAGTGTTTTTCTTTCTCTTCCCCTGAGAAAATAACAGGCCGAATTATCTAATGTTTTTCACCAAACTCAGCAGTCGACTGATAAATTCAGTCCCGTTGGTGGATTTTCAAGATGTGTGTTGCCTTGCGTTGAGGAGAAAAAGTTTTTTAACAAATAGATATAGCAGGTAGTTTAGTTTTATTTAAGTCTATAGATCACTCATGCAGCTGAACACCACGGGTCCAAGCACCTTCATTGCTGCAACACTACAGCATCATTTGAGCATCTGGTCCCATCAGCCTTGTGGTTGCAGTGCAGCATCACTTGAGCAGCTGGTCCAGGCAGCCTCATGGCTGTGATGCAGCTTCACTCGAGTGGCCTTCTAAGGCAGCCTTGTAGCTGTGGTACAGTGTCCGTTGAGTGGCCAGCCCAGGCAGCTGGTGCAGCAACCTTCGAGTCCAGGCAGTCCAGCCAGCCTTGTAGCTGCGGTGCAGCAACCCTTGAGCGGCCACTCCAGGCTGCTTTGTAGCAGCAACCCACCCCTCAAATGACCATTCCAAGTAGCCTTGTAACTGCAGTACAGTGTGACTCAAGCAGCCCATCAAGGCAGTGTCCTAGCTCTGTAGTGCAGTGTCCCTTAAGCCTCAAAGTTGTAGTGCGTTGTTATTTGAGCAGCCAAACAGTGGTGTAGCTTCCCTCAAGCAGCCGATCCAAGCAGCCTCAAAGCTGCGGTGCAGCATCACTCGAGCAGCCACTCCAGGCAGCCTCGTAGCGGTGGTGCAGTGTCACTCACTTGGCTGATCCAGGTGGCCTCATAGCTGAGGTACAGCATTGCTCGAGCTGCTGGTCCAGACAGCATAGTAGGTGCAGCGCAGTGTCCTTTGAATGGCCGATCTACTGGTGTCCGCTGGTGTCCTGTTTTGGCGTCTTGAGAGTGGCCTTTCTTTGTCATTTACTGTGTGACTATCAGTGTATGTCTGTTTTAAGGCGCGCTCTCAGGATTGAGTGTGTGTGCTTCATGTGTGTTGCGTACTCGCTCTGGTTGGCAGTGTGACACAGATGGCGTCTGACAGTTAGAGATTCACTCAGGTCAGCGCGGCTGGGAGAGCAGCCAGCAGTCTGCAGTGGTGCCCGAGAACAAGTGTGTATGTGAGTGTTAGCTGTGTCTGAAACAGGCAGCGCGAGCATGTTTCTGTCTGTTCTCTCATTGTTTGGGAATGTCAGTGAGTTCAGCTGTTACAGGCTGGAGTTTAGAGTGGCTGTTAGACATGTCTCGTTCTAATTAGACGAGATGTGTTGGGGCCTTTTATGAGGTGAAACCTTTCCTTCATAACATTGTGAGAAACCCTCCCTTAGAGAGCCTGGCGCACACTCGCACGCAACTTTCACGTAGACCTCTTATTTACATTTACAGCATTTAGCAGACGCTCTTATCCAGAGCGACTTACAAGAAGTGCTTTGTCTGTCTACAGAAAGTATCTTTGCTAGTTACCAATAGGTTAGAGAGAAAGACGGTCCTGAGCTCAGGTACTGCTAGAAACAGAACTCTGTGCCATGCAGTGCAATACAATACAATACAGTAAACTACAATACACAGTGCAATACAATAAAATATGATGTATAAGTGCAGCAAAATATATTGCAAACAATACTTAATCCAATGCTCATGTAAGTGCTGTGTAATTCTGACTAGTAGTAGTAGTAGTATCTTAAAGTATCTGAATCTTAAAGTTACAGGCTGCGGCACACCGGACGCATCAGCAGACATTGACTGTGCTCGATTAAACCTAGACCACAAATCCTAGACCATAGGAGTGACAGAAGGTGACGTGCCTTAGAGATGTTAGTGTAAATCGTTATGGTTTTGCTTGTATTTGTGCACATATGCATTACAGTGTGCCATGCCGGAACAAGTTTCCAAGAAGCTAAATCCGTGCTTTCTTTCTAATTAGGTTAAACTTGTTCTTGCAGGCCAACAGTAAACGTGTACCCCTTGAATAGTGTTCCAATGACCAATAAATGGCCGATATATTTCACTATATTTCTCCCCTTAATCTTGGTTAATGCTTCCGTTAGCATTCCCCTGACCAATCACAAGGCTGACATCTTTTGCCCCGTTAACAGCGAAACAGTCTCATAGTCAGAGAAGCTTAGCGAGCCAAAGCTAACCCAGCATAACCAAGGTTTTAGATGGAGTTTGCTGATCATATCGAAAAGTGCTGTAGAAGATGACCTGGGCGGTTTGGTGGTTTGACGTTAGCCGCGTGCATTGGCCCATTATTTGAGTTAATCTCTCGGTTATCAGATGGGGCAGGGTTGGTTTCAGCCTTTCATCTTAGGTAACTTTTCCTCTTGTCATGGTGCAGGTTTTTCTGTTTTTTGTTAAAATCTTCATCAAATCCCACCATATTTAATAAATCTGGCATGCATTTCAAGAAAATTAGTATGAAAAGATGTACTTTGTAAGCATAGAGTTTACAGTAGTGATGCGTTGAATTGAAGATGCTGACATTTAGTACACACTTCAAGCTCAAGCTAAAAAACGCATGTTTTTATTCTTTTGAATGAACGTATGAAATATAAAAACACTTCTATTGTTGATCAAATCTGCTTTTAGTCGGGAAAATCTGATCTAATATTAAATAAAGACCATTTACATAAAATAAACTAGCTCCAGTTTATGAGGCTAACTCAGAAGTCACTGATGTGTTCAGTGTTATAACAAAATGTTAGTGACCCTTGAGTGACCTTTTTACCTTTGCTCCCTGTAGGGATGGAGTTCCCTGTGGACGCGCTGGTGTCTGTAAGCCATGAGGAGCTGGAGAGATCTGCCCATAGCTACATGTCTGAGCTACTGTACAGTGACCCTGAGCATGGCCAGTACTTCACACTGACCACTGGGAGGAAGGTAATAACATTCTCACTTGCACACAAACGGTCAGTTCTGGTCCTGGAGTGCTCGTGACCAGCACCGTTTGAAGATTGTCCTTGCCCAGACAACTGATTCAGCACCTGTTTATTGCCAGGTTTAGTAGGTGTTTTTGAGTAGGACGGTTACTAAACTGTGCTGCACGCTGGACCTCCAGGACTGGAGTTGAAGACCCCTGCTCCACACCGCTCTACTATGTGGAGAACACAGTCCGAATCTCAGAATTGAGACATAAAAATAGATTTAGGATGTAAACATTTAAATGCGTGGCTTTATACATTGAAACTCGCAAGCAACTAGTTGCATTTTAAGTTGCCTGCAACATAATTTCCATGCAACTTTACAGGTACACAAAGCAATTAGCAGATGCTCTTATGCAGAGCGACTTGCAAGAAGTGCATTGTCTGTCTAGAGGAAGTATCTTTGCTAGTTACCAATAGGTTGGAGAGAAAGCTGGTCCTGACAGGTACTGCTAGAAACAAAACACCACTGTTGATACAGAGAGAAAAAGAGCAGAGTTGAACACAGAGCAGTGCAATACAATACAATTAATACTTAATTCAGTGCTCATTTAAGTGCTGCATAAAGAGACGGTCTTCAGTCTGCGTTTGAAGACCGCGAGAGACTCCACTGTTTGGACAGCCAGTGGGAGTTCGTTCCCCCACCTGGGTGCCAGTACGGAGAACAGTCTCGATGCTGGTCTTCCATGTGCCTTGAAGGATGGCGGGTCAAGCCGAGCTGTACTCAAAGCTCGAGGGGCTTGTGGTACAGTTTGAGATTTCACCATCATGCCATCATGTAGGTAGGGGCTGGAAGCTAATGAAGGGAGCGCAGCAGTGGGGTGACGTGGCTGAACTTGGGCAGATTGAAGATGAGCCATGCTGCATCATTCTGGATGAGTTGCAGAGGCTTGATGGCCTGCGTGGGAAGACCAGCCAAAAGCCAGTTGCAGTAGTCAAGCCTTGAGATGACAAGAGACTGCGCTAGCGCCTGGGCGGCCTCTCGAGTGAGAAAGGGTCAGATCTTCAGATGTTGTACAGGAGAAACCTGCACGACAGAGTTAGGTTTGCGACATGACTCGAGAACGCTAACTGGCCATCCAGTAAGCCAAGCATCCATCCAGAGCAACAGTTGCAGTAACTCTATGTTACTCCACTAGTTGACTAAATTAGCAGCTCATATTTTTAAAGCACCCTGTCGGTTTCACCAAGTAAAGTCAACCATGAGTTGTAATTTAAATCTTTGCAGCAATTTAATAATCAACTTATCTTTGTTTTTTTTATTTTTTTCTATGTCAGTGTTGCCATATGTCATATATCTGTCTATCAGTGGTTCTTTACTGTATACTTTGGTTTTTTTATGTGTTGTTTATATGTAAATCATTTTAAAGTTAATGTTAAGTAGCCATTAAAGTTCTAGTCTACATGATATCTTGCTGATTCTGTCCTAGAAGCACCAAGAGTTCTTTGAGGAACACATCTCGGGCTCGCTTCTGTAATAATTTTCAGCATTTGGTTCCCAAATGAATCTGAGCTCTGTGTAAAATTATATAGCTTTAAAAGTAAATAAAATAAATAAATCAAGTACATAAAGTATGTTAACAGCAGGCTATAGATGAATAACCTCTGATAGACACAGCTGTTTAAACATCTGTTGGTGTTGGCTTGCTAGTTAACGTATCTGGTGACAATGTTTTTGAGAAACTCACATTTGTTGTTTTGACTCAGTAAACCCGACAATTAAAAACTCCATCTCACATCTTTATGTGCCTAGGCAAGGGGCCTCCTTTTTAGCCATCCTTTAAACCATCTTGTCCTTTAATCCTGTGAAATCAATGGTATGAAGGTATTTTTTGATTTGATGGTGTGATGTTATCTGTATTTTGAAACTCGTTCTATGAGGTTGCTGAAAAATTCTTTTTGCGAATTAGTTTTGTGTAAGTTTCAAGCAACTTGTGTGAAGGTTTCACCATGTAAAGCCAGCCAAACGTAGGGTGTTTCAGGTGTTTTTACTTCATGCTCTCCCAAAATAAAAAATGAAACCGAAACTGAAAAATTGCATTCATGACATCTGGGTTCATACTGGTTTGCTGTTTCTCAGTGATGCACTTTGATACTTTTTGAGTGCTAATAGCACCCCCTTGTGGAGAAATCCTTAGTTTACTAAATGTGAACGAGTTAGTGAATGAATGTGAGAGTTTCATTTATGTGTACACTTTTCCTGCTATTACAGAACTATTCATTTTGTTGAAGTTTGTGTTATTGTAGTTTTAGGAAAAAAAATAAAGGAGAATTTGGGGGATGGAGCAAGGGTGAAACAAATTTCATAGTGCTATCATCTAGGTTTCATAGGTCATCGTGTCCATCTGCTCTGTGCTGTAACTGTTTCAGATTTGCATCAGCCTGTCCAACGTGGGCTTCGTTCCTCTGTATGGAGCAAATCTCAAGCACAAAGTCCTGGCTCTGTTTGCCCCGGAGGACCAGTTCACAGGTAGTCTGAACATCTCAGCTCCAATAACGACCCCTATTCATCCACCAAAAATACAGTATGTATATACACTAGCTTTCTCATTGTTCCACACATGCATTCTCTATATCCTTTCCTAGCTGTGGCTTTGTTTTTGGATGACCAGTGGTGTGCTGTGGATGACATCCTCAGAACAGCGGACCCTGCACGAGAAGGCCTCATCGAGGTACTACTTCACATGTCCAGAAGGCCATGATCTTCCTTAACCAGCAGTCTTAGAAAGGTGTGATGGGTGGTCTTTGATAAACTGAAGCTGTGAGACCTTTTAGCTTATGGTCATATTTAGGTCCTAAATACCATTGATTGAGGTTGGAGGATATGAAGTGATTTAGACTTGGTTAACATTAATTAAACCATTCTAGCTTCAGTGGTTTGATGTTTTCTTTGGGGTCACCTTTTTTTTTTCTTCTTTTGTTCTGGTCACTTGTTTGATATGTTTCGTGAGATGGATAGTGACATCCATTAAATTAGGATTAGAATTTGGCTTTTTTTCCTCTGGTTTTGTATGAATGATGGCTCTGAGCACCAATTCATGATCTGAAAGTCTAGTCCTTGATTTATTTCTTGACTTCATTATGTGATAAAATGTGAAATCAGGAATGGTTTCTATAGTTTTGCAATGGTTTGCATAGTAACACAATCCCTCAGATTCCTAACAACGATGGCCATGAACGTTTCTCAGTACAGTATATAGGCGAAGAGAGGTAGACTGAACGTCGAGTGCCCACATTATTCACTGCGAGGGTCAAATACTCATGCTGATGCCTCAAATACGCTAACTCATTTGTGATGACATTAACCAAAAAGTGAGGAGAAAGCACCAAGCTAAAGTTAGCCAGCTTCTTATTCGAAGTTTCCATTCCACCTTAGATGGAGAAACTGTTACATATTACTGCTACTCCATTTAAGGTGGAACATAAAATTGTAATAAGAAGCTGGTGAATAGGAAGCCCACTTCAGCTGCTTCTCCTCCCCACAGGAGTGGCGTGGTCGCTAAGTGCTAATTCTAAACATTTTTAACTTTTCGAATGTCAGGTACAGGCAGAAAACCATAAAGTAATGCCATTACATAGCAACGTCTGCTGTAGAAATCTGTTTATTAAACCAGCACTTCGGATGCATGTTCACCATGGTGTATTAGCGTCAAGCTAGCAGGGTTAGCTTGGCGCTACACAGAATTCTGTCAGCTCTAATTGAAATACATTAAAGACCCATTTTAAGCTTGTAACAGGTGAACCTTCTTTACTTTGTGTGTCTAATTTTGTGAGTAACTCTTTCTTGAAAGGCTTGAGCTTGAAGTCTGTGTTTTATTATTGTAGCATTAGCCTGTTAGCCGGTTAGCTTTCTGCTTCGTACTTGGCTTACTCCAGTGAGGGCAGAATGTAGCCGGATATAACGAGAATACAAACTGCCTATCAGTTAGAGAGTCTGGTAGCAGCAACTGGCGATGTTCAACTGTTCAATCTGGCTACGTTTTGTGGACTCGGCTCTCAAACAATCAGGCTTTTTCAAAGAGTCTTTATGAAGCCGCATTCGCGAATCTTCTGAAGCTCTGCGCTTTTTATATTTGTAGCATTGCTGTGACTTCATCTTCACTCGGCTGTGGTGACAGCTGCGAAGGACATGTTGTCCGCTTCAGAGACCTTTTTTATCAGGGAAAAATGATAACTTAAAACAGCTTTGTTTTTCAGCAGGGAAGTAGTGTCTTTGAATTTCATGCTCCACATATTCAAAAGCATGTGCCAGAGGGGATCAGTTAAATGAGACCTGCTACTTTGACAGAGTAGATGCTCGGTTTCAAAGGCGAATATAAAATGGTAATTTGTCATAGTAGGATTTGGACGGGATGGTTGATGGTTTTTTGTATTATTTGGTCTTTATTACTTTTAAGCTCTCCTGTTTTGATTGATATCATCATTGGAGTCAATCTTTTGCTTGTCAGGAGTGGACACATGCTTTATAAGGATGTGATGCATTGGTGTAGGTTAACCTGTAATGTGTGCCAAGTCTTGCTATTGTTTTGACCTGAATGGAAGAAATATGCCTTTTTAGCATTATTAGGCCTTCGCGTTACAGAGTCCGCGACTCTTCATGTTGCAGAGTCCGCAGTTTGCTCAGAGTGATGGAGCCACATTGGATAATCCTGTTTCACTCATTTCAGCCAGAAGGTGGACACTTTATACAGACACTCAAGATCCATCCAATTATAAATTAACTTGTAATGATCAGTTCATTTAATATTGAAATGTAGCCTTATATTGCACATTTTCAGTTTATCTTATGCAGAGATTGCACTTATGTTTAATTTTTTTTATTTAATGTCTTCTAAGAAAGTGATGGCTAGCTAGGATTTCTGTCTTTTAGAGATGGCAGAAATTACCCCCAAAAAAAGTTTAATTAGACATTTTTCTAATTATTAGTATTTTGATGCAAAAATGACAATACCTGCCGTTTTGTGAAATCACACCTCTGTTTTTACCGCGGTTAAGGATGTCGTCAGGCTTATTTATTGCTTTAGCAATTAACTCATTCAGCATATACACATGAACATGTTTAGAACGTTTGTATTTAATAAGAGGAAATAATAAGGAGAGATGACTGAGAGGTGTGTGCTTGTGTCTGTATGTCAGAGAGGGAGAGGTTGTGTGAGCTAGTTACTCGGCTAACAAAGCCTGTTTTATGGAAATGGACAGAAGGCCAAACTTTGACGCTGAGTACTGCCTTTGTTTTCAACAGACCGTTTTGCATAAACGGGCCTGGTTTCATTTTACCCTGGAACTCAGTCCACACATACACACGCTGTCCATAGGGTTCTGGAAGCAGCTGTGGAAGAAGAGGGCATACCAAGCCTCCCCCTTTTCCTCTGGCATGTCTGCCATATTGTTTACATGGGCCCGTTTCCTGAAGGACAGACAGCATTTCGTTCTTACAGAGCTTACATATATTTATCTGCTTTGGTACTAGGTTATTTTTCCTGCACAAAAATGTGCCTTCATTTATTTCCTGACTCTAAACAAATCCAGCTTGTGTGCTAGGAAGTGAACGCCAGTAGTTCTCGATTAGTGACGTAAATCGCACCGTTCTAATTTCTGTGTGTTGTTTGCTTCGTCACCCAGGATAAAGGGATAGTTTTGCTAAAAATCCAATTTAGGCAACTATCCCCTTAAAGGTTGATGAGCAACCGGTTTGGTGTCTGCAGTTTGCTTCTTTAGTTCTTTGAAGGTAATGTTGCTAACAAGTAATGGAAGCATATATACAAACCTCAACTCTTAGAAAATTGGAACAATATGAAATGGCACTTAAGATAGAAAGCATTATGGCAAAATAGAAAGACCTTCCAAATTTGAAAGTCTCCAGGCACATAATTGCATGAGGCCTTTGTCATATTTTGCACCATAATGTGGCACAGTCTATTACCTGCACTATACGGTTACTCAGGCATGCTGTTTTGACGTGTAGAACGTGCTTTGATGTTATGTTAAAATAAACATGGGCGGCCTTGAAAAAGACGTCATCTAAAAGGCAGCAAGTTGCTTCAAAATGTGCATCTTTCAGCATTAATGGTGTTTTCCTGCATTTCAAAGTTAACCACTAATGCAAATCCATGACAGACCTTTGGACTTTATGCTGGTAATACCAGAAAAATGGTTCCCGGGTAATTTATTTGGACAGCAACAACATGTAAAGCATGTTGATGTGATTTTAGAAGTTCATTTACTCGCACATGTTTAGCAGTCTGAAATGTCTCCACAAGGGGATGTTAATAGCATGCAAATTGCATTTGTACGTGTCCTATGACAGTCATATGCTTTCAAAACGAGCGGGGACCAGTTTATTACCAAGGAAAGTTAGAATGGAAAGGTGGAGGCAGCGGTCCATGTGTATGTGTGTGTTATGCAAGGGGGAAGGAGGTCAATATATCAATAATGCAATTTTTTTTAACAGTAAAATATACTTTTATTTTTGGATGTTGTCCAGACCTACAAACTGCATGCCTAAATTATCACGCACTTGCTTCAAACCATATTATGTAAAGAAGACTTGATTATGTGGTACATCATATAGGTAAAAACTGTAGTAATAGCCATCTTAAAGCCTGAACTCTGTCCATTTTTTAAAAATTGACATAGCAAATTCTACAAATTCTTGCTGTTTACCATTTGTACCTACAGTTGTTTTTTATGCTTTGTTGTTTATTATTGTTGTTTATCTTGCAGGTGAGGTCTGTGGCAGAGAGAATTGTGCTGTACGTGCTGAATCGCATCGTTTACCGCACTAATGAGATGAGTGCTGGAGAGGTGCCCTTTCTGTGCCATGGTGAAAACGACTACGCCAAAATCCTCTGGAAGAGCGGGAAAGCTGTGGGCTTCTACTCGGTCAAACCCAGAGGTCTGTTTTGCCGGTTAATGGACTTGTCAATAACTTGCACATTAAAAGCCATGTTGGTGCACTACGAACCCTTTGCAGGGCCAGACTTCAATTTCTCACATAAAAAGAGCTTTGCTTGCATCGTTTTCCACGTCATGTGCCTTGGCAATGTCAAAAAATAAGGGTAGATGTCCCTGAAATGGTGCTGTCTAGAAAAGAGCATATCGCTGTCGTTTTTAATTTTTTGACATAACTGTTGTCCTTTACATTGTATGCAAATTTCATGATGAATGGACCAAAAGAAATGGCCCAACATAGTTTGGGAAAAAGTCTGGTTCCATTGACTTACAATAAAAGTGAAGTAGGTTTTTCCCTTGTCCTATGAAGTTACAGTGTAATCGACATCAGGCAGTGTATCCATAATCATTTTCGAAGTGGATGTCTGGTTCCCATCACCACCACTGTGAACAATTCTGACTTGGCAAGTGTCTCTAGAACAGAGCATTTCACACCCAAACGCTTTGAATGGCTTTGTTTACATCCTAAACATTCAAAATGTCTGCATATTTAAATATATTCCATTTAAGCTGCTGTTCATGGTGCTGTTGTGGCCTAGCGTAAGGATTTAAACAATGTTTGGGGCTTAAAGTGGGTTTTATAGCACTTGTAATAAAATAATTATTAAAGCATCTAGATTACTAAGTGCTTAGAGTAATTAGTGAGCTGTGCTACTGAACCTGAGTTGCATAGATGCTGGAATAAAGGTCAAGTGCCTCAAATTAATAGTAACATCCCTCCTGTGATTAGCGTTCCTGACACTTTCCAGCACTTCGTCATTATATTCTGAAGTCTCCATACTGTGAATTTTTTAAAAATGATGTGCTAGTTTTAATGTAATGCTTTTATCAGAACCACATGGGCTAGCCTCAGGTGGAGTTGATCAGAATCTTTAATCGTCCCCTCCAATGGAGGCTCAGCACACAGAAAAACAGGCCTTGAACAGGTGAATGTGGGTGTGTAGCCATGTTTGCCTGGTTTCTATAGACAGAAATGGACATAAAGCTTTGATCCCTCACAGGGTATCTGCAAATTATGCATTAATAATATGAATAAACAAGCTATACAATACATTGAGTTTATGAATATCAGTTCCAATAATAAGCAGTGCTAAGGCACTTGGGAAACTGAGTCATTAACTGAACACCAGCTAGTCCGCCATGTTTAGCACATTGCCAGTCTAGTACCACTCAGATGGAGACAGTACCTTCCAGAAATGTACTCGAAGTGTAGAATAAAAAAACAGCAATAAATTGCAGAAAATAAATAGCGAGGTCATCTGCCATTAAGCAAATGCTAACATTTACAGTGTGAACCAGGACAAGATCAGCAACATGATGCTAATTACCCTTGACTTTGGATGCTTTGACCCATTTCCCAGCCAAAATAAACACAACAATGCTATATTAATGATTCCTACATTTGCATGAATGCACACAGAACCCACAAACACCAGTTTGCTGAACCTTCAATCATGCTGTGAGTTGCCAGGGCAATTAACATACTAGTTTATTCCAATTTGCAGGGCTTTCTGGGTAATGTAGTTCCTAGCGGCCTGCGCTGTAACAAGCAGGGAGTTTTCAACACCATATCCTGAAATGTGGTTTTAAGGCCATGTGTCCCCTGTTGTGCCCCCTGCAGGCAGCCTGTGTAATAACTTTGTGAGCCAGTGCTACCTCCTGCCTGTCATGGACTCCATATTTGTGAGGAAGAGTCACCGTGGAAACGAGCACGGGCTGCAGATGCTGGAGGACTACGTGGATAGTTTCAAAGATGATGAGCTCGGTCTGAAGTACCCTCTATCGCCAGCTATGTCCAGAGGTAAGAGGCCCTTCACATAGGTTTAGTGTCTTTTTAAGAGCAGTACATAGTGAGGAGCACCCACTTTGATTTTATTAGTGATGTTATACCATACAGTGCACAAGTCAAAGGCCACTGCTCATTGAATTAACTTCCAGTCAAAACAGCCAAGTCATTCATTTCTCAGTCTCAAGGGAAAAAAGTAACATTTTAGCAGAAATTTGAATTCTGTCGAAATAGAATTTCAGATTTGTCAGTGTTTGGTGTGTCCGCTCAGCCTTTATTGCAGCTTTCCTTCTTTTTCAGGAGACTCACTTTCTGTCTTCCAAGAAAGCTGCAGACACACTTCCAAAGTTCAGTCTTTAGAAGTTGGTTGCATTTACTACTCCTCGTGTAATGGCTAAAGTAATGGGAAGCATCTGACGCACTCTTTTCAGGAATTTCAGCTCTGAAACCTGTTCTGACTTTAGCTCGTGGTCACAGTGACGTGTGCTGATTCAGACTTGTTCTCTCCCCTGTGGACTTCTGGCTTTGTTACCGGAAAACCAGTGGTGGACAGTAACTAAGTAACTGAGTAAATTAATTAGTTTCTGTACTTTAGTATTTTTGGTGTATCTGTACTGAAGTTTCTCCATTCTGGGCGACTTTTTACTTTCACTCCACTACATTTCAGAGTCTAATATCCGACTTTTTCCTCCTACATTTTGAGAAATCTGTCGTTCCTTTTGGTTTCTGTGTGTATAAAAACGTAACATGTCAAAACGAAAGAAGCGCAAAGCCAGAGCACCAATCAGGGCCCAGCGGTCACTTTGTTTAGAGCTGGTTTTGACCTGTTGGTCATACCGACCCAGTGCAGCACGCGGTTCAACGTCAGCGCAGCAGCGTCAAACTTTGGGAGAGTCTATTCAACATAAATGATGAACTAACCTAACTTTGTGTAAATAGAGCACAATATAGAAATATGTCCACATATGCAGTCGAGACTGACGCGGCTTTTTTCTGAATTTCTACAAACACCATTTCATTTTATAGTAAATGAGTTTGGGCTGGTTTATGTTTATGAACAGACGCCTACAGATCAACATAGTAAAGGAGCTCATCTGTGATCCTGAGTTTAAAGCCAGTTTTTATTCAACTTAAACTTGGAACTAAGTTGTAAATAAATCTGAAACTGAAACTTTGCTTGTGTGTAAAAAGTGATTTCAGAGCCACTCGGTTCTCCCTGATGGAAACTGTTTACCTTCAGTGTTTTGTGCTTCTGATCATTTTAATAGACGTCAGCGTCACTAATTAATGACCTTCTATTAAAAGACTGGTTTACCAAGAGAGACGCTGGAGGACTTTCACCTGAAATGAGTTCATGAAGCCAGTCTGGTTATAAAAATGATAACAGGACATCAGAGCCAGAATGACTCTTTTAGTACTTTTACTTTATACTTAAGTACATTTGAAGGGAAATACTTTAGTACTTTTACTCAAGTGGAGGTCTAAAGGGAGGAGCTTCTACTTTTACTGGAGTGATATTTTACCTTGGGTGTCTCTACTTTAACTGAAGTACATGATTTGTGTACTATATTCATGGATATCATCAGTGACTGACAGGCAGCCCTATGGAAGGGGTCTGCGACATGCAGTTCCGGAGCATGCGGCTCTTTTACTGCCCTGTTGTGGGTTCACAGCAGAATTAGGCTCTGTTTACATCTTTACTTAATTATACTGTTCTTTTTAAAGGTTAGTGGAATTCTCCTTCAACTTAGCTGGCTGGTAACATTAAAACAACACTCTGTGTCTTCTCTGCAGTGTGCAGGCACTACCTAGACAGGTACCCGGCAGATGTGGACCTGCTATGGGAGGTGGAGGGTGTCGGTGGTCCCTACCAGAAGACCAGAGTGGCCAGCAAACTCAGCTCTCACGCACTCAGAGGTACACACCTCTCTGGTCAGTCTCTGTGCTGCTTTTTGTACATTTTTAGCTGATCAGCCAAGACTTGTCTGGAATCTAGAGCCTTATGACACTTAAAAAAATAAGTTCTTCAAGGGTTCTGTAGTAACGAAAATGGTTCTATATAGAAACATGATCACCAAAAGAACCATCATGAAATCGTTCTTCAGATTTATTGAAAAAGTGTATATGGTTCTATATAGAGTACATGTTGCTGCTGGAGTTTTTAAAAAACACTGTGTCCACTCACTGTCCACTCTATTCAACACTCCTACCTTGTTGGGGCACCTTGTAGATGTGAAGTCAGAGATGATAGCTCATCTGCTCATCTGGGCGCAAAACGCCATCACGCCGCCACTGCTGAGAATGACCCACCACACAAATAGTAACTGTGGGGGTCCTGACCACTGAAGAACCAGGATAACAAAGTGTCAGAGAAACAGATGGACTACAGTCTGTAACTGTATCTGCTCCTATGTGGTCAGTGGAGCTGATAAAATGGACAGTGAGTGTAGAAACAAGAAGATGGTGTATATCATTTTAACTTGTGTGGCTAAGGTAACCATGCTAGCTGAAGTTAGAAGAGAGATTTTCCTGTTTTCAGGGTTATCTCGACATGGTTCCACACCATCAGGCTGCCTTTCATCTAATGTTAAACTGTTAGCTGTAGCTTTCGTGTATCTACCAATTCAACTCGCAGTGGCTGAAAGATTTTCCCTTTTGAAGTTTAATAGTGTAATAAAAGAAAATGTCTATATAAATGTAATGATATGAGACCTCTGGTCAAATCAGAGCTCTATAGAGACTCAGATCAGCTTAAAAAGGCTTCATCTATCAGAAAGTCCATCTCTATTGCTGAGCGACCCTGTGAGGCCGTCAGTCGGGCGGCTCTTTATTGCGACAGTAATTGATTGACCATAGGTGACTTTTGCTCTGGCCATAATGGATTTATGGGTTATTTATGAATAGATTTTTGTGGTTTGTGATGAATCCGATGCTCATGAAGGTGGGCTCCTCTCGTGGGGAAAGGACGACGGCAAGAACGGACAGACGGTGGAGGACAAGGTGGAGATGACAGAGGAAACTAGCCTCGATATCACGGTACAAGCCCCCCCCCCCCACGTTCTAAACGACATGGTAGAATACTGAAGTTGATGAATGTTGGAGAACATAAAGCGTTTATGTCCTTGATATTTACATTACTGTGCAAAATCACACACCTCACCAGAGCATAAAATCAAGCTGCTTCAGATCTGAAAACATCCACTGTGAGAAGACCACTCAGCACTATGGGTCTGAAAGGATGTGTAGCGGTTCAAGAAGAACCTCACTGAGAGAAAGAGACGGACAAAAACGTATTTATTTTTATGCACTGATCTAAATATTGTAATGTACATTATTTGGACTCTAAGAAGCAGGAATCAACCAACTTCTAAGACTGAACTTTGGAGGTGTGGGAAAATAGCCCTGCAGCTTTCTTTTAAAACTGAAAGCGAGTCTCCCGAAAAGAATGCAGGCTGTAATAAAGGTAAACAAAATCAAACCTGAAAAAATATGTCTTATTCAGTTGTTGAGGCTTTCTGCTCTTTGTCTGATGCTCAGCACCTGAATAGCTTGTACTTAATGGCTGTTTTGACTGGGCTTTATTTTAATCAGTGAAGGGTGTTCTTTGACTTTTGCACAGTACTGTATGTAAACGATTTTGTTTTGTTGACAAAGGTTTTGTGTGTGTATATATATATATATATATATATGTGTGTGTGTATGTATGTATGTATGTATGTATGTATGTATGTATGTGTATGTATATACTTCTTATTTGGCAGCTTTTTTGGTCGAACTTTCTTGTTCCATCTTAAATGTAGTAACAGTTACATTCTGGTACTAGTGCTAGTAGCCTGTGTGTACCTGATTTAAGGTAGAACAGGAAATTCATCAGCTTTCTTGAATTCCACTCGCCCCTACGCTCGCTACTTCGACCACCAGATGCTACTAAAATCTGCAAATATTACAGTTGCTATTCAGTACTTGCTGCAGTACCAGCACACAATAACCCTGAGACTGACCGAGTAAAGCAGCTTCTCAGGAGGTACAAGATTAAACCATGTGTCCAGGTTGGCCTAAGGCCAACCCCAAAAGTCCAGCCATTGGTTTATGCCCGCTGGGGTTTTAATGTTATTTGAAAAATGATTGAAACATCCCTGACTCTGACATTCAGCTAAACAGAATTATGTTTGTGGTTTGCTCGTCATATTATCTGTCCATATTTGTGGCAAACCCACCCAAGTATAACGATTATGGTCAAAGAATTTTAACTGATGTACCTCGAGCTACAAGATTGATGCCACAAAGGAACAAAAAGAGACAGAGGAAAAAAAAGAGACACAAAAAAGGCCACATGGGTCCACCTGGATCAGAAGGCTGTCCCTGATTGGTCAGAAGCTCCGCCCTAATTGGTTCAAGAGCTGTTTTTGATCTGAAATCTGCCCTAACTTAGGCCCAGCATAAGTTTCCATGGTGATGAAGCCTGGTAAAAATTGATCCACCGTTGGAGAAATAAAAATCCAAGTTTAAAGTTAGCTGGCTTAGAAAGAAATGTTTCGTGTTGTCTGTGCTTCTGTTTACCTCAACCTCACTGGCAAGTTATCAGCTATCAAAAAGAGTTAGATGATTCATGTTATGTGCTTTTTCTTCTGCAGGAGGAAATCATTGTTGTCAACAGGCATCTCAAAGTAGCTGAAGGTAAGTCAAGGCATTTCTGGTGTCCTGTCTCTTATGGCCATTCTGCTTTTCTGACCTTTCTTTCTTATTCTTCTGTCTATATCTCTCTACCCTCCCTCTCTCCATAGAGACGAACGATACGCCGATCTCGACACGCACTCGGAGCAGTGAGCATAAGCGGAAGAAGCGAATGAGAGAGGAAAAGGAGATGAGTGCGGCGGAAGGCCAGCCGGAGAAAGTTTGCAGGTTTTTAATCTCCTTGAACATGAGAACTGCTCAACTAGGGCTATTATTTTTCAATAGTTTCTATAATTGATTCATTATGTTATTAGATTATTTGTATCATTGTTGCTTCTGCCGTCTCCTCTCACTTTGCTCCCTCACAGCACAGCTGTCATTAAAACTTTTGCCCATGCAGCAAGCAGTTTTTTCTTTTATATAAAGAAAAGCAGAAGCCGTATCGCCCCCTACGCTTCCTGTAGTGTATTACAGTCTGTCAGAGCGACTGTGTGGATCATATGAACATTATAGAGCTTTTTAAATGAAACAGTAGAAGCCGTATCGCCCCCTACGCTTCCTGTAGTGTATTACAGTCTGTCAGAGCGACTGTGTGGATCATATGAACATTATAGAGCTTTTTAAATGAAACAGTAGAAGCCGTATCGCCCCCCTACGCTTCCTGTAGTGTATTACAGTCTGTCAGAGTGACTGTGTGGATCATATGAACATTATAGAGCTTTTTAAATGAAACAGTAGAAGCCGTATCGCCCCCCTACGCTTCCTGTAGTGTATTACAGTCTGTCAGAGCGACTGTATGGATCATATGAACATTATAGAGCTTTTTAAATGAAACAGTAGAAGCCGTATCGCCCCCTACGCTTCCTGTAGTGTATTACAGTCTGTCAGAGTGACTGTGTGGATCATATGAACATTATAGAGCTTTTTAAATGAAACAGTAGAAGCCGTATCGCCCCCTACGCTTCCTGTAGTGTATTACAGTCTGTCAGAGCGACTGTGTGGATCATATGAACATTATAGAGCTTTTTAAATGAAACAGTAGAAGCCGTATCGCCCCCTACGCTTCCTGTAGTGTATTACAGTCTGTCAGAGCGACTGTGTGGATCATATGAACATTATAGAGCTTTTTAAATGAAACAGTAGAAGCCGTATCGCCCCCTACGCTTCCTGTAGTGTATTACAGTCTGTCAGAGCGACTGTGTGGATCATATGAACATTATAGAGCTTTTTAAATGAAACAGTAGAAGCCGTATCGCCCCCTACGCTTCCTGTAGTGTATTACAGTCTGTCAGAGCGACTGTGTGGATCATATGAACATTATAGAGCTTTTTAAATGAAACAGTAGAAGCCGTATCGCCCCCTACACTTCCTGTAGTGTATTACAGTCTGTCAGAGCGACTGTGTGGATCATATGAACATTATAGAGCTTTTTAAATGAAACAGTAGAAGCCGTATCGCCCCCTACGCTTCCTGTAGTGTATTACAGTCTGTCAGAGCGACTGTGTGGATCATATGAACATTATAGAGCTTTTTAAATGAAACAGTAGAAGCCGTATCGCCCCCTACGCTTCCTGTAGTGTATTACAGTCTGTCAGAGCGACTGTATGGATCATATGAACATTATAGAGCTTTTTAAATGAAACAGTAGAAGCCGTATCGCCCCCTACGCTTCCTGTAGTGTATTACAGTCTGTCAGAGCGACTGTGTGGATCATATGAACATTATAGAGCTTTTTAAATGAAACAGTAGAAGCCGTATCGCCCCCTACGCTTCCTGTAGTGTATTACAGTCTGTCAGAGCGACTGTGTGGATCATATGAACATTATAGAGCTTTTTAAATGAAACAGTAGAAGCCGTATCGCCCCCTACGCTTCCTGTAGTGTATTACAGTCTGTCAGAGCGACTGTGTGGATCATATGAACATTATAGAGCTTTTTAAATGAAACAGTAGAAGCCGTATCGCCCCCTACGCTTCCTGTAGTGTATTACAGTCTGTCAGAGCGACTGTGTGGATCATATGAACATTATAGAGCTTTTTAAATGAAACAGTAGAAGCCGTATCGCCCCCTACGCTTCCTGTAGTGTATTACAGTCTGTCAGAGCGACTGTGTGGATCATATGAACATTATAGAGCTTTTTAAATGAAACAGTAGAAGCCGTATCGCCCCCTACGCTTCCTGTAGTGTATTACAGTCTGTCAGAGCGACTGTGTGGATCATATGAGCATTACAGAGCTTTTTAAATGAAACAGTAGAAGCCGTATCGCCCCCTACGCTTCCTGTAGTGTATTACAGTCTGTCAGAGCGACTGTGTGGATCATATGAACATTATAGAGCTTTTTAAATGAAACAGTAGAAGCCGTATCGCCCCCTACGCTTCCTGTAGTGTATTACAGTCTGTCAGAGCGACTGTGTGGATCATATGAACATTATAGAGCTTTTTAAATGAAACAGTAGAAGCCGTATCGCCCCCTACGCTTCCTGTAGTGTATTACAGTCTGTCAGAGCGACTGTGTGGATCATATGAGCATTACAGAGCTTTTTAAATGAAACAGTAGAAGCCGTATCGCCCCCTACGCTTCCTGTAGTGTATTACAGTCTGTCAGAGCGACTGTGTGGATCATATGAACATTATAGAGCTTTTTAAATGAAACAGTAGAAGCCGTATCGCCCCCTACGCTTCCTGTAGTGTATTACAGTCTGTCAGAGCGACTGTGTGGATCATATGAACATTATAGAGCTTTTTAAATGAAACAGTAGAAGCCGTATCGCCCCCTACGCTTCCTGTAGTGTATTACAGTCTGTCAGAGCGACTGTGTGGATCATTTGAACATTATACAGCTTTTTAAATGAAACAGTAGAAGTCGTATCGCCCCCTACGCTTCCTGTAGTGTATTACAGTCTGTCAGAGCGACTGTGTGGATCATTTGAACATTATACAGCTTTTTAA
Source organism: Pygocentrus nattereri (assembly GCF_015220715.1). Classification (NCBI taxonomy): domain Eukaryota; kingdom Metazoa; phylum Chordata; class Actinopteri; order Characiformes; family Serrasalmidae; genus Pygocentrus; species Pygocentrus nattereri. The sequence goes on along the minus strand of NC_051226.1, from coordinate 35,776,103 downwards.
ATGAAACAGTAGAAGTCGTATCGCCCCCTACGCTTCCTGTAGTGTATTACAGTCTGTCAGAGCGACTGTGTGGATCATATGAACATTATAGAGCTTTTTAAATGAAACAGTAGAAGCCGTATCGCCCCCTACGCTTCCTGTAGTGTATTACAGTCTGTCAGAGCGACTGTGTGGATCATATGAACATTACAGAGCTTTTTAAATGAAACGGTAGAAGCCGTATCGCCCCCTACGCTTCCTGTAGTGTGTTACAGTCTGTCAGAGCGACTGTGTGGATCATATGAACATTATAGAGCTTTTTAAATGAAACGGTAGAAGCCGTATCGCCCCCTACGCTTCCTGTAGTGTATTACAGTCTGTCAGAGCGACTGTGTGGATCATATGAACATTATAGAGCTTTTTAAATGAAACGGTAGAAGCCGTATCGCCCCCTACGCTTCCTGTAGTGTATTACAGTCTGTCAGAGCGACTGTGTGGATCATTTGAACATTATACAGCTTTTTAAATGAAACGGTAGAAGTCGTATCGCCCCCTACGCTTCCTGTAGTGTATTACAGTCTGTCAGAGCGACTGTGTGGATCATATGAACATTACAGAGCTTTTTAAATGAAACAGTAGAAGCCGTATCGCCCCCTACGCTTCCTGTAGTGTATTACAGTCTGTCAGAGCGACTGTGTGGATCATATGAACATTACAGAGCTTTTTAAATGAAACGGTAGAAGCCGTATCGCCCCCTACGCTTCCTGTAGTGTATTACAGTCTGTCAGAGCGACTGTGTGGATCATATGAACATTATAGAGCTTTTTAAATGAAACGGTAGAAGCCGTATCGCCCCCTACGCTTCCTGTAGTGTATTACAGTCTGTCAGAGCGACTGTGTGGATCATATGAACATTATAGAGCTTTTTAAATGAAACGGTAGAAGCCGTATCGCCCCCTACGCTTCCTGTAGTGTATTACAGTCTGTCAGAGTGACTGTGTGGATCATATGAACATGATGGAGCATTATAACAACATTTGAATCAATAAAATGAAACTCTTTTTCAATCTTTGTGTTACATTACTTTACTTTACATGTGTGACTTTGTCAGTTTTGCTATGGTGAAGTGCGGTCATTACTGTAATATCATTCTTCTGCAGAACACGGCAATACAAATTCCAATAATGCTATAGTAAAACCTTCAGTATGAAGGACGTAACAACAAACTACATGCAATAAAAATAAAGTCGAGATGCTAGGTAGCCCACTCGCTATTACAGTTGGAGTCATCAGGTAATTCATTCATCAATTCATCAAGTAAATTATAGGATCACAGTCCTTTAAAAGTAGAGCTAGCTAGCTTATGTCCTATTGTATGCTACAAATTAACCAGCTGTTTCAAGTTTAGCCTCTGTCCTTTAAGGTCTACACTTGCTACATGTAGCTAAACAGACATTCTTTACTAAAGACTCGAGACTTGGACGCGAACCCCAGAGACTTCTCATCTTGCACTTGATTCCCAGAGACTCTAAACTCAACCCTGACTTGCACCAAAAGACTTGAGACTCTATTCTGACTTGGCTCATCAATCGACTTGTGAACATCTCTGCCATTCGGCACCTTGGAGGATTAATCTGTAGTAGGTTGTAATAGCTATAACCAGCTTGAAGACGTGATGTGTCACAATGTGGCTGTACTGAGTGTTGTGGGTTTGTGATCAGGGTAGAAGAGCAAGAAACTGAAGCTGTGGTCCAGGAGGCAGAAGAAGAGAAGAGTGGACAGGAGGTGGCAGAATCTGCCCCAGAACCTGCTGATGAAACGGAAGAGCAAGCAGGCCCTGAGGCTCCTACAGTGGAGCAGGAGCCTAAAGAACAGGTGACACACACTCACACTGATCTGCAGTTTCCCTCCGTGATCAATAAAGATCTTATCTTATGCATTCAGTACAAGTTGCCTAAATAAATGCAGGAATGTTGGAGAAGGATTGAACTATTGTGTGTGTGTGTATGTGTGTATATATGTATATGTGTGTGTGTGTGTGTATATGTATGTATATATATATATATATACACACACACACACACACACACACACACACACACACACACACACACACACACACACACACACACACACACACACACACACATATAAAAAAAATGTTTTGTGACCATGTATGACAGGTTGTATGAAGCTCTGTCCATCACTCAAATGTTGTTTACTTTGTGTGTATCCTTGTAAAAACGGCCTTCAAGTTTTATTTGACTGCCAGTCTACATGCTGTATGTCTGACGTGAATGCTTTGTTTCTTTCTGCATACTGGAGGTCATGGAGGTGAATGGGGAGCTGACTGAGGAGCCGGGGGCAGAGCATAACAAAGAGGAGGTGCAGGGGAGCATAGCAGCTGAGGCTGTCCTCCAAAATGGCACAGTTGGAGAGGAAGAGGAGGAGATGGATGTGGATGAAGCAGCTGAGAAACAGGTAGAATGTTTAAAATTCACACTTTTGAGCCCTGCAGGCACATTGCTTGTGATGAAATCACTCCGCTTTTCTCAAGCAGCCCTCAGCTGGCCACTGGGTATGCCCAGCATATGTGACATCGCATGAGACAACAGTTTTTGAAAGTGGATATCTAAATTAAATTAATGATATTTTACTTCCCAGCATTTGTTTACTTTTTTGTTTTTAATTTATACTCCAGCTGACCAGAAATAATTAGCAGGCTGAACTATTTTGTTCACATTAACACTTGATCAAGAGTGAACAGTGTCTGTCTTAGGAAAGCCGATTCAGTTTTTATTATCAAAATAAAAGTTTTATTAAATTTTTATATTATTATATTTATTAAACAAAACAAGTAACTTGACATATATTATTAGCTTAGTTTACAGTGAGGCTAGGCTAATCTGTGACTACGCTAAAGTTTCATCCTCATCATCATAAATTCATACAAACTCCTTTTTTTCCCTTCTTCTAGTACAGCTAATTTTTTAATGAGATAATAGTATATAAACACAGATTTCATGCAGCACAGTAAGCTTAGCAGTGGGATCAGCTTTTCCTACGTTTTCATGTCAATAGCGACGTTTACATGCGTCCATCAATAATCTGACTAATAGCTCAACCAGAATAAAATACATCCATTTATACACTTCACTCGGAATAGTCTAGTCTGATTGAGGCCATTTGGAATACGATTTCATTTCTCGTTCTCGATTGAACGAGGTGGGTAATCCTGTAAGTAATCCATTAAATAGAAGAATAATATCCATGTAAACGCCTGTATCTGATTACTTTCCCTATCGGAAAGTTTAAGTCCGTTCTGCATGTGCGACGCGTCATAGTGAGAGTTTATACCGTTCAACACGGCAGAGCAGAAACTGGTCTGCAGAGGAGACGAAGTTTATGCTCTGATCTTTAAAAGACGGCGGTAGGACGGAGCTTATGTGTCTCAGAACACGACGTCTTCCTCTCGGCCTTCTTTACTAAGGACATGTGAGGTACGTTCTTCTGAGTGTGACATTTTCTCACTCTCACTGAACCTCACGTGATGTCACGTCATGGTAATGTTTACGCTGCGATACTCCATGCATGCATGTCATTTTGGATCAGATTACTTGGGGTGAACATGTAAACAGAGATTTTCATCAGATCGTTGAGTAGAGTGAGAATAAACATCCCTGTCCAAATCTGTAATCAGAATGTATTCAAAAAAAAATCTTTGCATGTAAACACAGCCAATGTGAAGCGAAACAAATCTAGAGTCAGAACCGAGGTCAGTGCGGCATTTTCCTCAGAACATGATCCTCTTTTCAGTTTTCTTCTTCGCTGAGCTGAACTTCTTCACGCCACTCGGATTGCTTGCATTACAACACCAGTGGTCGCGCCACTGCCCGCCACTGAGTATTACTGGCTGTCGTTCAGAGTGAATCACTTCCCAGTGTCTCGTCACTTCATCGCTGGCTGTGTGCACGCAGAGCGACATCATCTCTGTTTTTTAAGAAACATACGCTCATTCATTCTCATTAATACAAAGCTGAAAGACAGGTTAACTCACAGCTCCAGACCAACTTTCTTCAGAACCGACCCAAAGAAAGTTTTTACACTGACACCTTTTTCACTACAAGGTGAAGCTCTGCAACTAGTTACCTGTTGCAGCTTAATTTCTATACAACTCAGTTACACAAATGAGTCAACATTGAAGACAACACATTTATATGCATACATAGGGTTCCTTACTATAGGTTTTAGTTTATCTTTAGTATGTAGTAATGAATTAGCCTTTATGGTTGTAGCCAATGTCTGATGCCTGACTCATCGAAACACAAGTCCATCATGGCCCACATTTCACTCTCTCCTTCTCTAATATTTTTCAAGGTTTGGATGTCTAATAAATCAGAGCTCTGTGTAAAATTATCAGGAAAAAGCATCGAGAGAGAAGAAAACCAATCTAGCTACATAAATCAAGACATCAGTGATCTAGAAGAATAGATGCTGACACAAGCAGCCATTTCAATGGCTGTTAGCATTAGCTGGCTAATTGACACAGCTGGTTACAGAAACATTAGCTTTGAGAAACTCAAATCAGTGTCAGTGCAATGGCAGTGTCCTTTCCAACTGCCCAGTAAACCACCTAATCAGGTGAAATCACTGGTTTGATTGTGTGTCGTTCGACAAAATCATGTGCTTTATTGCTGTTTTGATGGGCTGTTTCATGAAACTATTTTCACAAAGGTGCTTGTGTTTCTACTGAGTTGCAAGCTGCTTTTTGTTATGCAGCTGTGAAGTAATTAAATGATATGAGGAACTTTTGTAAAACTGATATGGTTTTAGGAGCCATGGTATGTTAGTAAAACCTCTGACTTGTTCAATGTGAGTCCCTGCTTCCTAGATTGATGGATGTTCTGTTTTGTCCACCACAGGATCCCATAGATACTGTGGATTCCCTTGAGGTAGCAGCTGTGGAAGATCCGAAAGAAGTAGATGAGGAGAATCTGGAAGGAGAGGTGGATACTGTACCTATTGAGCGCCAAGAAGAAGATTCTTCTGCGGCAGAGGAACAAGAAGTTTCTCCTGCAGCTGAAGAAGGGCTTGCTGAGGACAAACTGCCAGAAGATGCACCTCAAGCTGCAGGAGCTGAGGAGAAAGAAGAAAAGGAGGTAGCTCTTTCAGCTGAGGTAGCTTGTGAAGCTGAGGAGAAACGAGAGGTACCTCCTAACGCTGAGGAGAAACGAGAGGTACCGCCTGATGCTGAGGAGAAACAAGAGGTAGCTCCTGACAGTGAAGAGAAACGAGAGGTAGCTCCTGACACTGAGGAGAAACGAGAGGTAGCTCCTGACGCTGAGGAGAAACGAGAGGTAGCTCCTGACGCTGAGGAGAAACGAGAGGTAGCTCCTGACGCTGAGGAGAAACGAGAGGTAGCTCCTGACGCGGAGGAGAAACGAGAGGTAGCTCCTGAAGCGGAGGAGAAACGAGAGGTAGCTCCTGAAGCGGAGGAGAAACGAGAGGTAGCTCCTGACGCGGAGGAGAAACGAGAGGTAGCTCCTGACGCGGAGGAGAAACGAGAGGTAGCTCCTGACGCTGAGGAGAAACTGGCGGCACCTCCTGACGCTGAGGAGAAACTGGCGGCACCTCCTGACGCTGAGGAGAAACTGGCGGCACCTCTTGAAGCGGAGGAGAAACTGGCGGCACCTCCTGAAGGGGAGGAGAGACTGGCGGCATCTCCTGAAGCGGAGGAGACAGTGGAGGCACCTCCTGAAGAGGAGAACAAACATCAAATAGCTCCTGTAGATAAGGAAGTGAATGAGCCCAAGCTTGCTCCGACTGAGGAATCTTTAGAAGCCTCTTGTTTCTCCGCATCTCCTGAAGCGGAGGAGAAAGTGGAGGCACCTCCTGAAGAGGAGAACAAACATCAAATAGCTCCTGTAGATGAGGAAGTGAATGAGCCCAAGCTTGCTCCGACTGAGGAATCTTTAGAAGAGGCAACTGATGCTCCTTCTGAGGGCCAACAGGGACAAGAGGAGCCAATGGAGATTGCTCCTGTTGAGCAGGATGGAGCGCAGGAAGCCTCCACAGAGCCTCCTAAAGAGGAAGAGAGCCAGCCTGAGGCAGAGAAAGAAGACGAAAATATGGACAGATTAGAACTAGAGGAGGAAGAGGAGGTGCAAAAGAAGGAACAAGGCTTAGATGAGGAGAACACACTTGCCATGGTGGAAGACGAGTGCAGGGGAGAGGGGGAGGAAAAAAGCTCAGATGAATCTCCAGAGTCTTCAGGTCCTGTTGTTCGCATTCTTAGAGGAGGGAGAACCAAGGCAGTTCCTCCAACCCCCAAACGCTCCTCCAAAAGACTGACCAGGAAGGAGGACAAGGTAACCATAGAGGAGGAAAAGATGACAATAGATGAGGAAAATGTGGCGGCGGAGGAGGAGAAGGTTACAACAGAGGAAGAAAAAGTGACAACAGAGGAGGAGGTGGAGCATAGCTCAGAAGGGGAGGAGGCAAGGGAGGAGCCACCAGTGATTGACAGGAGAGTTTTGAGGCAGAAGATCAAAGCAATCAGGTCCACGCCACAGCCCAAATCTAAACGACGCAGCAAAATATGAACATGCACACTTTCCTGTATCTCTCTCTCTCTCTCTCTCTCTCTCTCTCTCTCTCTCTCTCTCTCTCTGCCCTTTTCAATGCCAGATGTAACAAGCCCTCATCCACTTGACCTCTCCATTTCCCTTTAGATGACCTCCAGCGCAGTTCCATTTAAGGCTATATGAGTAATCTTTGTTCTGTCAAAGTCGTGATTTGGAAAAAGTGAAATTTTCAGTTGGCAAGAGCTGAAATTTGAATTGTATTTTACCGCTGGTTGTTGGTCGCAAATAAATTTTAAAAGAGGAAATTTAATCTAATAATGCAAAGCACTCTGGTGCACATGTCTCAATTCTTACAATTAATAAAAAAAATAAAGGTCAAACTGAAGGTCTAAAAAAAAACTTTTAGGAATATTTAAGGAAATATTTACATTTAAATTGCAGTTGCAATGTTGGTCAGAAAATTGCAATTTTTCTTCAAATCGTTCTGCCCTGGTTCCATGATCTTATTAGCTGAAGTTCAGAAAGAAGACCCCAGATCTTTGTAAAAAAAATGCCTGAAGCTCAAATTAGAAATTTAGTAAATAGAAATATAGAAAATAATCACATTTAATTCACAATCGAAATTGCAATGTTGGTCTGGAAATAGCAATTTACCCCCCAGATGCCCCCAGATTCCATGACCTCATTAGCTGAAGTGAAGTTCAGAGGGAAGACCACAGCCCCCCCCCCCGGTCAACTCATGCTTACAAGGTTTCTGACCAATATTGTGACTGAGATTTAAGTTGATTTAAGATTTAAATTAAAGTCCAGGCCTAAGCCCTGAACACTGCACTAGACTGCCAGTTAGTTGTGGTTGTGAAGGCACATCACATGAGTGCTTGGCTGCTTCTGTTTGGATCTAACTACATCTACAGGCAGGTCACAAGGTCCTTGAGGCTGAATTTCCCCACTTAAAGCTTGAGTGTGTTAACAATGTGTGCATTTGTTAACAATGAGTGTGTTTACAGACAATAATCTGATAACTGAAGAAAATCAGATTTTGTCAGAAATTGCATTTATGAGCCATCGGATTTCTGCTTTACAAGCAGCCGATAAACTCCCAGAAGAAGACGTGACGTAAACATAACATAAAACTCAAACTTCATGCTGCGGCTTTTTTAGACACGGCGCCACTTTTATATGATAATATGAACATACATCATCTAGAAGAGGAAGAATATTGAAATCCTTCATTTCGTCAAGCATGAATTTGGTTTGTGTCGCTCCAGAAACGTTTTGCGGCGAAGCTGCTGCTTATTTCCGGTACCGCCGTCTGTTTTCACGCATGCTCAGATTCTGAAATCTGAAAGAAATCAGAGTAAGAGTTCACATGCACTGAGAAATCTGATTACTGAGCTAAAATCCAGCCTTTTTGTCAGATTTCTGTAGACCTTACTCCGACCTAAAAAATGACCATTCGAATAATCAGATAAATACAGATATCAGATTATTGTGTGCGTGCAAACAAACTCAGTGTTGTGCAAATTGCGATTTTGATTAATCACATAGTGAGTCAGAGTTGATGAGGGTTTTTTCTCTCTCTCTCTCTGTCTCTCTCTCTGTCTCTCTCTGTCTGTCTCTCTCTCTCTCTCTCTCTCTCTCTCTCTCTCTCTCTCTCTCTCTCTCTCTCTCTCTCTCTCTCTCTCTCTCTCTCTCTCTCTCTCTCTCTCTCTCTCTCTCAGAGTTCAGGGTTTTATAGTGCAGAGAGAGAGTTAAGGGGTTTTTGTACTGGGCTCTGGGTTTATAGCGGTTCATCTTCGCTTTACTGGTTCTAAGCGGTGTTGATGAATTATCTCTTTTGTGAGCTCGTTTTATTACCAAGATTTTTCTGCGCCAACCCTAATAGTCTGACATTTCACCCAGTTTCACCCAGTTCGGTCACGTTTTTGCACAGCAGATTTGTGAGCTCACATAAACAGGACTGTCATTGTGGATAGTTCTTTTCATCGGACATTTTTCTAACTGGAAAGCACTTTGTTAAGGGTTTTCTTCATAAGCGTGATGCATCATTGCAGTAGGACAATGTGTGGAGTCACATAATGAGGTCTTTTTGGAGGAAAAACTATTCACATTTTTCACGTTTTATTCCACAGTTGGATTTTTCCATCGTTATTTGAGTCTTACATTTACACACATCTTCAATGGGAATTCCACCAATTTTCCAAAATGTTTGCAGAATTTGGATGTAAAAGGTGAACAAAGTCATTCAGAGGGTGATGATGATGGTAGAGTACTGATGAATCTGGGGACTATTTTGCCTCACAATGATTTTATAATGTACATTCTGCCATGAATGGATTTTAAAAAAACAAAAAAAGATTTAGGCCAAAACTGCTGTAAAAATCAGCATATTCCTAACTTTTTTTTGTGTGGTAACATTCTGTAAGGGGGCTTTTACAGACAGAAAACTCTTCAGACTTCTGGTTCCTATCACCACCACTGTAAATTTTTCTTATGTGTCTCTGGAACCACATCAACCACCGCTCTGATTGACTTTTAATGACTTGTATTTAATGATGCTTTTGAAGTTCCCCTTTAGGCATCCTCCCAGGTTGTGTAGGTTGTTGTTCTGAACGGCTATTAGAAAAAGTGCTGTGAATTAAACTTGTAAATGTGAAGGTTCCTGGAGACAAACATATACACTTATATAAGCGATATAATAATTCATTCATGGCTACTAGAATGGATTGTGTTCTATAATCTGTTCGTTATTAAACGTTTTTATCGGTTTATTTCAGTACACGTTCATAGTCTAGGGTGTCTTGTTTATAACACATGATATCTTTTATACACACTGAGGAGAATTAAAAGCGGCTGAATCTGAATTGGCTTCTTATTTTCAGTATAGAGGGAACAGCTGAGCCATTTCAGAGGCGTCCAACTTGCTGACTGGTGAGCAGAAGAGAAAGTGTCGTTTTTTTTTTTTTTGGTAATTTAGAAGATTTTGCAGACTATGGCTCATATTTGTATGCAGTATGTTGTACATAAAGGGCCTTTAAGGGCTAAACGGTCACTCATTATGTCTAGTAACAATAACCTCTTACAAAAATTCCAACTTTTCCTTAGTTTTTCCACCACCAGTTCTGGAATTACATCTACTACTGTTTTTAGATACTATATCAAAGATTTTGTATAATAAGGATACACTTTTTTTCTCTGTTCTGGTTTCTCTTAAAGGGATGATGCAGCAAAATTTCATTTGTTTAATAGACCTGAAGTCCTGCATTATTCGGCACTGCAAAAAAATGGTGTTGTTCCAGTAAAATCGCCCTAAATCTAGTCGATATATCTAATACTTCTCAATTTGAGATTGCTGTAAACGTATTATGAGTGTGTGTTTGTTTGTTTGCCTTATTTCAGTTATTAATATTAAATATATGAACTAGATTTAAGATCTTACCTGACAATATTCCACTTTTTTTAGCCGGTTTTCTCTAAGGCTAGAAAAATGAATGGCGGTCTTGCTGATAAGCTATAATATTTCAACGTCAATACATACAGCTTTCCTGCCTGGATCCCCTGAATTATAATGACGTTAAAGAGCCTAAATATGGATTTTGCTACGTTCATGTTAGGATTGGGTTGCATCTAAAATGACTGCACAAAAGTGTTGTGGTAAAGCGTTTATGTCGCTTTGTGCCGCCTCGTTCCGCCTTATCTCAAAATTGAAATTAAACCTAAACCTTTAGTTTGCTTACGTGTTCACCAAATAAGTAAAAGCAGTTCATCATTTTCAAGCAATCACTCAAAGTTTCACACCATTTGCCTTAACAGTTGACAAGTGTACTGGAAAGAGAGGCCAACTAGGAGAGCATTAGCTTAGCTAGCATGATAACAGCTCTGCTCACCACAGAACATGTTCGATTCTGACTAAAAAAAAAGAAAAAGCAGAACCCGAGTTTAGACGATAGTTCGAATCTGAGGGAGTAAATTCAAGCAGCTGGTGTTGTGAAAGGACAGAAAGGCAAAATTGAACCTTTTCTGTGGTTTAGATGATGTTCTGCTAGCATAGCAGGCAAGCTACAGACCCAAACAGTGCCACACTGATTCCGACTGACTGCTGCTCTGCTGACACACGTAGATGATGATGATGACTAAAGTCTGAGAGAGAAAAATCGAGTGACCTGCTGTTTGAATGAGAGAAATCTGAAATGAAACCTGCTGTTTGGGATGGTAGCACTTTGGCTATGCTAACGATGCGAGCTAGTTAGCATACATGTGCTACACAACACAGCACAAGTTTGTTTCTAAAGCTAAAATGACGCCCCTTTATAGGATATCTGAGACCGCAGAGTCGAGTTACTAGTGTTAAAATAAATTCTGAACATGTTCTATGGTGAGCGTAGCTCTTAGCCTTCACTAAGGTGTTAAGATTTTCAGATTTTTTTTGGCTCTAATTTTTCCTCTTCTTCTGTCAGTGTGTGAAGGAAAAATTGATGGAATGTATTTATTTGGCCATTGACCTAGAAAATTAAGTAATAATTTAAGTAATAATTTTGAAATACCCGACTCTAATCTGTGCTACTAGCAAGCTAACACTTCAGTGGTATTGAATATAAACTGTAGCATGAAATTGTTAAAGGAACAGCCACATTCGACAGTTTATGGGGTATTTAGGTGAGGTCTTTTGAGTAGGGCTTGGCAAAATGACTATATATATATATATATATATATATATATTGTTATTGTGATGTTATGTCACAATTCAATACAGTATGCTTTTCTGAACATATCGAGGATAGCAGTGCTTGTACATCACTGACCAACTGCATGTTTCATTATAAAGAAAGCGAAATTGGTCCTGTTTAACTGGATTAAATGGCAAATATTGAATTAAAAATCAGTTTTTGATAGTATTTTTTAAAATGTAGAACTGCTGGTTCTTTTGTTTTTGGCTGTTCCAACTGATCAGAGGTCAAAATTATTGTGATGATGTGAAAAATTTCATATTTTTGCCATATCGCCCATCTTCAGAGTCAGTTCAGTGCACAGCAGTGTTAGCAATATTCATATTTTTGACTTGTTAACCACCTCATTAATCAGAGGATCCAGTCACATTCAGAGGAAAAATGTACATATAAATATACATATACAAATATACAAAATTTACATATAAATATAACACTTTTGTTCACCACAGAGTGCAATAGTTATCGAGAACTCCACTCATTTTTCCCATAGAGAAAACTAAATTAGTCTCAGAGGTCCTTATATTGGCGTGATGCTGACTACATTGGCATCTTAAGGTTTGTAGACTTTCTTTTGTGGCTCCTAATGGTATAAAATTGAAGACTGCACAGCTAAAAACAGTAGAAGCCATGTTGTAGGCTGTGTTATGTCCACTTATATAGTGGTGGAAACTGCACAAGCAAAAATACAGGTTATAAGGGGAACTGGCAATGTTGTTTGAAATGGTTCACCGTAGAGAAGCTTACCAACTCTGATTTCTTTACAGTGGTGGTGATGGGAACCAGGGATCGCCAAATCTACAACACAAATATAGCCATTTTATTTGCTATCCAAAACCATGTGTATGTGATGTTGATGACATGGTAAAATAGTGATAAATCTGAAAAAAGTAAGTTTTGTTTGGATCACGGCCTGCATGCCCCCCTCCACCATTAATGGCTTTGACATACATTGTATGATTAAAACTTTATCTCAAAACTAAATGTCTCCAGCTTCAGGCCAGGTCTTTGTAACCGTTCAATGTAACACCTTCCTGTGAGGGAGCTATTAGTGTTGGATGTCTGGTTCCTATCACCACCACCACTGTGAACAGTTCTCACTAACTTTCTCTAGAATAGAGCATTTCACACCAAACCACTCTGAATAACTTCACAACTTATGATTCAGCATAATGCTAATTGGTGGGGTATAAGCTTCCATTACTTGTTAGCTGCATTATCTTCAGAGCTTCCGTGCAACACAGAAGAGGCACCTGATGTGTCTTTCGCTCAGCTATACCTTTAACTTTCCCTGAACAGCTGCATTGCACTTCTTTGGAGTCACCACAAGGGGGAGCTCTGAGATAGCTAGTGGCTTTTCCCTGACCAGGAATAATGCTGTATAATCTTTTCCCAGTGGCTGCACAGCACCTGTCAGGGCCTTTAGGGTAAGCCGAACCTTTCTTCACCCCTCTAAATGTGGTATCTCCTAATTTTAGTGCCACCAGAGACGTTCTCCATCCATGAAAGCTCCAGCTGAAACCCATTTCTGGGGATTTTGTATTCACTTGTATGGTTTACACTCGATTTGTATGCTGGTTAACATCTCAAGCAAGTATCCCACTTTACCTCCGTCTACTCTTGTGTGAATTTCAGCTGCTCTATTTATTCCATCACTGTAGCTGTTTCAGTAACTTTTTACTGGTTTATTATTTTTTTCAAGCTGTGACTGTATTTTTTTTTTTCTTTACCCAATAAATATTTTCTTGTTTGTCATTTCTTAAGGGTGTTTTTTTTTACCTTGATATGACAGCCGATTTAGCAAAAGTGTATTTTAGGTTGTGTTTTGTATCTACATACTTCATTATTTAGGTATCCACTGTTGATTGAAGCTAGTAATCATAATTAACTGCTTTATTTTGTGTAGTTAATTGTGATGGATCAGTCAAATGAAGAAAGATTTTGCCATTTAAAAAGCATCTTGTTAGAGTTGCATGAGTGACGAGCTTCATCATAACGTGTTTAGTACTTTAAATTGCAATTTCCGGTTTCTAGTTTCCATCACTGGCTTCCAGTGGCTGCATGAGTGTATATAACCATATCGCTGAAAACCTCATCTGAAAAAAATTTAACTTTACAGGATTCGGAAAAAACCTAATTTTAATATAAGTCAATGTAACCAGAATTCTGTGGACAACTGTGAACATATCTGATTCAGTAAGTTTCTGAACAGTAGTTCACATCAAATCACTCTGAATCTCTTTGTTTACATGCTTTACAGAAATTTAGGAAACTTTAACATTAGACGTTTAACGTTAACTTTTACATTAGAGGAATACAGTCTACAACATGCTGGCCCTTATTCATCAAAGTTGCATAAAAAGTGCAGATTTGGCAGATAATCCTGCGTCTGATTCATGAAACGTTCGAAAATGACCTGGAAACAAGTGGAGACTTGCGTGCTGAATCAGTTTAGGTGCGTGAAATCAAGCGCACCTCATATACACATTATATACATGAATCACACTCTAAGTCAGGCGGATGCTTTGTTGGTAGCCAATAAAAGTGGCTATTGGCTGTGCTTGAAGGTGGAGTTTGAGGTTGTGTGGTGAGCACATTGCGCCCCCTAGTGCCCAAATTTCAGTATTGAAATTACAATGAATGGAAATAAAAAGTCTGTTTTTAAAACGAATAGAATGATTTGATTTTGTGCTGTGATGATTTTCCTAAACGTATTTAACATATTACATATAACATTTTATATCATATTACATGTTTAAATGCTTTATTATTTATGTTGGTTGAGTCCTTTGCATAAAACAAAAACAGAGTTTAATGTGACTTTAAATGGAATTCATTCATATCAATATCAGGCACATTAATTCTTAATATTTTAATATTATTAAGTGTACTTATGAGTTTTGGATGGTTAATCATAAATCAAAATTTTTCAGGTTGTCAAAATATTACACTCAAAATTATACACACTCCCTGTCCTCCATAACCAGGGTTTGATTCCCTGCCTGGGTAACTACCCTACACAATACCAGGAAAAGTCCAAGGCAAGGCTCTGAATGCTGCCTTTGCTTAAAAATGATCAGAAGTTGCTGCAGTCATTGCTCGGGAAAGTACGGTAAGTCGTTTAGCTTTTAATCCTTTTTTAATCGTTTTTAAAATCCTGATCTCAGGAATTCAAGTTACACAGGTGACAATTAAAAACTGATTCTTTTTTTTTTTACAGATGTAAAGTTTAAATCTTGATATCAAGATTTTAATTTCCACTAGTAGAAATGTAATTCTTGATCTAAACTTTAATTTGTACTAGTGAAAATGTAATTTTTGCTATCAAGAATTTTGATTCTTACTAGACCAAAAAAGCAGAAATGCATTCCTACTACTACATATTGAATTCTTACATGTAATGGTTCAAATAGAAGTAGTACAATAGTGTTTTCCATGGTTTTCCATGTGCAATTTGTTCTTCCTAGTAAAAATCTAGTTTTCACAATTAATTCTTTGTATTTTTGTATTTTCACTAGTTAAAATTTCATTCTTGCTCTCAGGAATGACATTTGTCATTGTGAAAGTTTTGTTTTGTCTAGTAAAATGTTTCCTCAATTAAAATGAATAGGGAAGCTCATGAATGATCACTTGTGAAAATTGAATTTTGATGATTTGAATGCAATTTTTACTAGCAGAACATCAATGTACACGTGTAAATTGAGTCCCTGATATTAAGGATAAAGGATTTAGAGCTAAAACGGCTTCCCATAGGATACGAGCATTTGCCAAGTGCCGTAAAGCATAATAACATTTCAAATGTGTGCAGCTCACTTTACATCCAGGTTTGACGGAGTCCACCTGCTGCACACTACAGTATAAATGTGTAGGTGAAGTTTATCAGCTATTATTGGTTTGTGTTGATGAAGAATAAGGATCCGTGTACAGGTGCAGGTCTGTGAGCACTGTGAATGCTCGCATATGGAGAGGAGGGCCGGGACAGTGTGGTGCCAGTTTTTGATGAGGAAAGGTGTGTGTGTGTGTGTGTGTGTGTGTGTGTGTGTGTTCACTCGCACTCAAAAGCCAGTTCTTTTTGTAATTTTGAACAAAAGCCCCCCAGCTGTCTGCACACTGGCCCTGCTTCACCATGAGAGCTTTTATCCTTTTTAGCCAGTTTTCTGTCATACTCGGTTTTATTTTTGAAGAAAAAAAAATGTACACTTTATTCACTTATCTGTTCATTTTTTTTATTAAAGAGCTGCATTCGCAGCTCGGCAGGCAAAAGGAAGCAGCCTTGCATGTGTGAGATTTGGCAGCAAAATGTGGATTTTATCCTGAGTTTCTCTGCAGTCATCCCTCCGTCCATCCATCTATTTATTTAATGATGTATTAAATAATCAGAAGAAAAAAATGAACCAAACAATGAGTGTTTCCAGATGAACCGTATTGTATTCCCACATTCCTGTCCTATGTGTATAGCCATTAATCGAGCACAGCGGAGAATCTGCAGCATATTTTCTGGTGGGCCACTAAATATGTTGCATAATCGTGTTTGTTATGTCACATAAGACACTCCAGAAGCAATGGGTCAATTAACGCCTGTCTGCGGGACGTGTTTGGCTCTGGTGCTGGACACTGTCTAAAGCACATTGTACCTCAAGGCTAAAAGAAAACTGATCAAATATTTCTTGGAATTACTGCATTTATGACTCATTTCGTGTTGTGCATCATATGAGTTTGCTGGCGTGTGTGTGAGTGTGTGTGATGTATTGGTGTGTGTGCTGGATTGTGTGTGTTTTGTGTGTGTGTGTGTGTGTGTTCTGGCTGATTAAGTATAGCTCTGGATAATTATGTGTGATTTTGATTATATCAGAGTGTGTGTGTACGTGTTGTATTGGAGTGTGTGTTTTGTATCAGGGTGTGTGTGTGTGTTTTGTGTCAGTGTGTTTGTGTGTGTTGTATTGGAGTGTGTGTTTTGTATCAGGGTGTGTGTGTGTTGGATTGTGCGTGTTTTCTATCAGTGTGTGTGTGTGTGTGTGTTTTGTATCAGGGTGTGTGTTTTGTGTGTGTGTGTGTGTTGTATTGGAGTGTGTGTTTTGTATCAGGGTGTGTGTTTTGTGTGTGTGTGTGTGTGTGTGTTGTATTGGAGTGTGTGTTTTGTATCAGGGTGTGTGTGTGTGTGTGTGTGTGTGTGTAATTAATGATGTGTCTTGTGTTCTCTCTGCTGGTAAAGGCTAATAGGATTTCCCTGCCCTGGGCTATGCTGCTGAGAGCCAGCCTGTGCACATGGAGGTGTGGGAAGTGGGTTTGGGCTGTGGGGAGAATTGGGTTCGGGTTATAGGGGTGTTGGGTTTGGGGTATGGGGGAATTGGGTTCAGGGAGTTGGGTTTGGGAATAAGGGTTGGGTTTGGGAATAAGGGTTGTGTTTGGGAATAAGGGTTAGGTTTGGGAATGGGGTTGGGTTTGGGGAGTGTGAGGAGCTGGTTTTGGGGACTGAGGGTTGTTGGCTTTGGGAATGGGAGTTGGTTTTGGGAATGGGAGTTGGTTTTGGGAATGGGGTTGGGTTTGGGGAGTGTGGAGAATTGGGTGTGGGGGTTATATTTGGGAATGGGGGCTACAAAGAAAAATAATCACATCTTCAATGTTGGGAATTCAAGTGTTGGACACACAATTTTTGAGCAGGTTTGATGCTAAAAAAGTTGCAAATGTTGTAGTTAAATTTAAAATAGTGAAACACCAAGATAGAAAACATGTTATTTCTATAAAGAATTCATTCTGAAAGGTAAAACGATTTGTCAATAAGCTGAAAACTTGCAGCAAGTTTTGAATCGTAATGTTCATTTTGTGAAACATACCACGTCTACAGCATCAATACATTTCAGAAATATTGTTCTATCTCAAAACTACTGTAAAACAGTCTCAGACAGCAGGCAGCCTATTTATAACCATTTAATGTGAGGGAGGTGGATGTCTGGTTCCTTTCACTACCACGATGAACAATTCAAACTTGGTAAGTTTCTATAGAACAGAGCATTTCAAACCAAACGACTCCAAATGACTCTGTTTACATCTTAAGGCATTAATTATACATATAAGTGTGCCTGACAACTAATGGAAACTTAAACCCACCGATTGGCATGGTGCTAACTGCATTAAATTAACACGCTCTTGCCTCAAACTGTGTGTTCTGTAATCTCTAGACTTGTGTGATTTGCAGTACTGTATAAAACACTGTTGTCATATATACAAAATTATTGAGGGAATAAATTAACACTGTGATGACTGAAATTTTCTGTATAGTATTTTTTTGGGTAAAAGGTTTGAATTGTGAATAAAATGGTAATATGATGGTAAATTAGGTGGAGAATTTCCATTCCAAACATGAGGACGGGATGAAGACGTCTGGAAGTATAAGGCTGTGGTGTAGTGGAGTTGGTGGTGGGATGGCGCTGACCGGGGGGATGATAGTTGGCGGAGCGCGTGTGAGAGAACAAGGAGGTGATTTATAACAGTAGCAGCAGGCTGGTTCTCTCTCTCTCAGTGAAGCGAAACAGGGAAATCCATTATAAAAGGGTCTCGGCAATGATGGCCTTTAGGCGGCGCGTGCTCATACGGCCAAGACAAAACATATATTAGAGTAATAAAGCGATAAATACTTTCAAAGTTATACATCTGCCAGTAGCACCGTGACCGGACTATGACTGTGTACGCTACGAGGGCTCTCCACATGGCCGCACTAGTCTCCTGTCTTCCTCTGCTATTCAATAAAAGCTGCCGGGCTCGGGCCAAACTCGGGCCGGATCCATGCGGTGCGGCTGGACCCCTGGGACCAAACAGAAGGATGGAGGACGGATAAATAAACGGAGGAGGTGGCCAGCGGTAATGTGCCGGTGCCACCAGAGCCTCACGTCCCTCTCCGTAGGGTGGTGCAGGAGGGCTGTGGGCTCGGGCCGGCCCGGCCTAGTGCTTCCCTCTGGGGGCCGAGGCCTGGAGGAAGCCCCCTCTTCGCCCCTCTCACATTACCCCTTATGTTAAAGGCAGTCAGGGGGAAAATTGGAGCCAGCACAGGGCTCCACAGGCCCACCTGAGGCCAGGGAGGGAAGGAGGCTTGGGGGGCCTTGGGGGGTCATGGTGACCCCATCCAGTACTGCTCTTCTCCAGATGGTTCTTTAAATGCTTAAGAGTTGGAGATTGATGTCCTTGAAATGAACGAGGATGGGAAGATAGTTGCGGCCTTTCTTTAATTCTTTCTCAATTTTCTTTGGATTATGTTCAGATGTTGGTGTCTGAACCGCTCTTAGATGAGTGAGTAATGGGAAATGTTTTTGGCTTTAAGCTAGATAAAAGACTTTAGATTTGAGTCCAGAACCTTCTCAGACCTATTGTTGAACAATATCTCTTTCAAGCTTTCTGTGAAGGAGCTTTTAGAGTCGGACATCTGGTTCCAATCACCACCACTGTCAACAATTCTGACTCGGTACGTTTCTGTAGAACAGAGCAACTGAACCACTCAGAACGACTCTGTTTACATCCTATGCAAATATTTAGGATGTAACTTTAACATGTTTTTAATTCATTAACTTCGACACTCTGGTCCTTTTTGCATGAGTAGTTGCATAAACTACGTCTGATTCATGAAACTTTCGCATGACCTGGGAACAAGCAGAGATTTGAGCGCTGAATCAGCTACAGTGCGTGAAATCAAGCGCACCTACTTTACATATCATTTACATGAAGCACACCCCAATTCATGCAGATGTTTTATAGGGAGCCAATAGTAGTGGCCAATGGCTGTGCTCGTGGGTGGAGTTTGAGGTCGAGCGGTAAGTGCACTGCTCCCCCTACTGACCAAAGTTGATGGTATTGACATTCCGATTTAAGCATCTTATTGACTGCAGGCATTTTGGTGGAATTCCTAACTAAGAGAAATACCATCAGTTAGTTTACTAATAGACATGATATTATGCATTTATTGTCCATGACGTTGCACATTCTTGTTGATTTTTTTTAGAATACTTTCAGAATTATTCCATTTTATACACGATTCCTGGTTCAGGAGTTGATTATCAAAAATTTTGGCATTCATTTTCGATGCAAGATCTTGAAAGCAGCGGAAGAAGCCTTACAAAATAAGCCTTTAAATCTCTGGAAGAAGAAAATATAAAATCAAGGTCATAAAAAGTTTAAAAATGTCTTACTTTTTATAGTTAGAGGTAACATCATACCTACAAACCCACTTGCATAAAACCTCTTAAGTATTTGCCTTAAATGCAGTAAATTGAATACATTTTTTTGCAAGTGCTGAAACTTAGGCTTAAGTCTAAGGGTAGGGTCCAACCGCCCACTTCATTTGGCATCCACCTCCATGTATCTACACTCATTGTCCATTTTACCATATAGTCCATCTGTTTCTCTGCATCAGGACCTCCACAGGACCACCACAGAGCAGGTATTATTTGGGTCGTGGGCCATTCTCAGCACTGGTGGTGTGTTAGTGTGTGTTGTGCTGGTCTGAGTGGATCAGACACAGCAGTGCTGGTGCAGTTTTTAGACACCTCAGTGTCGCTGCTGAACTGAGAATCAAAAACAGCGTCCTGTGGGCAGCGCCCTGTGACCACTGATGAAGGACTAGAGGATGACCAACACAAACTGTGCAGCAGCAGATGAGCTGTCGTCTCTGACTTTACATCTACAAGGTGGACCGACAAGGTAGGAGTGTCTAATAGAGTGGACAGTGAGTGGACACAGTGTTTAAAAACTCAGGGTTGTAACGATTAAAACTCGATGCCAAGAGAATAAAACCTATAGTGAATCATTTGTAAGTTATGTTTATGCATAGTTTATGAATTCCTTCATCTTAATTAAAACAACAGGAAATTATTATGCAAATCGATTTAACCCAGTGAACTTAATTATGCAATATGCTTACACAATATTTAGACCCCCTGATTACATCACATAATGGAATGAAATGGAGAAAGATTTAGAGACCATGCTAGAGCCAAAATTTTGATGAAGAATTGGTGGACTTGCCCTTTGTGTTGTAACTGATGCCAGTTGTGAGGCCAAATGTTTTAGTTTGTTTAAGGTTGTCACTGGAATCAGTTTGGAAAAATGTGACCGATTTAAAAATCTAGATTATCCACAGACAAAAATGTCCAATAAGCATGCCGCTGTTGTCGGAACAAAACCTTGTATCTCCAAAATGGGAACTTTTCAGGAGAAGGAAAAAACCCGCTTCACTTTTAATGTAAGTCAATGGAACCAGAATGTTTTGCAAGTCATTTTGGGACATTTCTTTTGGTTCATTCCTCGTGAAATTTACACACAATGTAAAGGAGAGCAGGACTTTTCAAATTATGTCACAAAAAAAAAAAAAAAAAAAAAAAAAAATATATATATATATATATTTTCCATTTCACATATATATGTGTGTGTGTGTGTGTATATATGCATGTATATACATGTATATGTATATGTAAATGTGTATATATAAATATGTATGTATATATATATATATGTGTATATGCTGTATAGCCTTTTAATTAACTAGGAGAAACATCATGTGCTGAAATGACGCGTCTCCCCCAAATACGTTCACGATCACGTGTTCACACGCGCTCCATAAAGCAGATCTGTGCTCTACAGAGCAGTGATGATAAACGCGCTGACGAACAGTGACAAATAGCCAATTCTGTTCCTCCACCATTTGTATTCAAATCATCCTTCTGGCCTCAAGGCCGGAATAATTGCTTTAGCGTTGCTAGCTGGGCAGGGGTGGTCTTTGCGCTAGGCTGAGGAAATCAGCTGCAGACGCTAGGACCCCACGAGCCAAGGGCCCCATGAAAATCACCTTACCTGAAGTAGAAACGTATATGCACTTTAAAAATAGCTGTGATTTGCGATTGTAGCCTTTATTGAAGCTTTCCCTCCCTAATTTCCTAGAAAAAGTCACCTTATTACTTGTAAAGATAACTTAATATTCATTACGGAATATTTAAAATGTGAATCAACCAAATTATGTGTCAGTACAATGTCACTTAATATAATTAAGAAAAAAATATGTATAGAAATAAGTTTATTTCTGGGATATTATCTATGTCCAGTAGACTTAAGATAATTGCACTTGCCAAAATACCATTTTTTGTAGAGCCCAAAGTCTCAGCTAGTAAAAAAAAAGACCCCCAAATAACCCCATGCATATTGCAATACATGTATTTGAAATATATGAGATATGTTAGCATATATGGATTATATTCCCTTATAACCAGCTTATATTTGTCACATGTGGACATTAATTTAAAATGGGCTATTCTCAAATGTGGGTTTTATATTTTATCTATATAACAACATGCCACTCTTGTCAGAACAAAACCTCGTATCTCCAAAATGGTAACTTTACAGGAGAAGCAAAAAACCTTCCTTATTTTCAATGTAAGTCAATGGAACCAGACTTTTTTCCCGAGTAATTTTGTGTCATTTCTCTTGGTCCTTTCATCCTGAAATTTACACCCAATATAAAAGACAATAGGCATTTTCAAATTATGACAAAAACTGAAAAATGACAAAACTAGTTTGATGTGAGGTTTTGTTCCAACAACAACAATATATAAACATCTTTGTGTCACTCATATATTATACTCATATATTTGTAGCTTTATGTTACATAAAAAAACGTTTCTATTAAAAACGTGCAATTAAATTAAAAAATGAAATAATTGAAAATATTATTTAATAGGTAAATGCAAACGTATAACATGATCATCAGACCTATTTGATGTATAATCAATATGTTATGCATATATGCCCAATATATGATACTTACATAAAGGTATAAACTTCTACGCACACATATTAAAAATATGTACCTGACTTCTTATGATATATGCCGTATATCAGATTTCCATATGGGGCTGCGAGGCTCCTAAAACACACGGGTCTTTCCACGGGCCGCAGTGCGCTTCCGCTTCTCACCACCAGGCCGCGCCCCTTCAAGGCGATGGTGAAGCACAGATGTTGTCTGTCCCGTCCTTTTGTTTTCCCTCCATTGATGGAGGAGACCTCAGCTGTTGAAGGAGATTCTCCATTATGGCCTCAATGTTCTTTTGTAAATCATTTCCATTAAAGTCTCTCTCTCTCCCTTTCAGAGGAAGGTAACAAAACGAAGGTTAAATGGAGTCGAGCGCAACGCAGACTCGCCAGGCTCCTCTGTAAGGCTCCCGATGAGGGATCACCGTGTGGGCCGGGACTTCAATCAGCGACAGTGGCTTTAAAGAGCTTCTGCGCAGGTTTGTTTCTATCACATGGTGGGGCCCCAACACGCCGTGGGGACCAAAGCGAAGGTCTCCAGTTGCCGTCGCGCTGATACGGGTGGTGCACACAGCTTCTCGACTGTGCATGCGCAGGCCTGATAAAGGTCTTTGAAGATGGGAATAGCTGAACTGTAATATCATCATCGGTCCTTCCCTGGAGACCTGAACAACTTGCAGAACTGAAACAGGCAATACGTAATAAATGAAGATATTTGATCAGGGACAGTTCCGAGGGGAAAGAGGTTCAGTGCAGAGGAACTCGATGACCTTCTTTACAGTGGTGGTGATGGGAACCAGGGCTCGTGCTCTTCAAGCACAAATATATCCATTTTATTTACACCCCAAACCACCTGTGAATCATTATATGGAATGCTAATGATAGTAAAATGCTGCTAAAATCGGATAAAATATGATTTCTTTTGGGATTGCATGCCCAAAGACCCCACAAGGCCTTTAACAATACATCTTGGGCCAAAACCCTCTCATATTCATGACCATTTCATGTACTAACTTTCTGTGAGGAAACTGTGAGAGGTGGACATCTGGTTCCTAACACCACCACTGATTCGGTAATTTTCTCTAATTTGAACGGTTTCACATCAAAACACTCTGAATCACTGTTTACATACCATTGTAGAACTGGTAGAACTCATCTTTAGCTGCAGTACTGTCACTAGAAATTCTGCCTACATATAACACAGCTAATGGAATGGTGGTTATTAAGCTAATTAACCTCCTAGCACAACGTAGCTCGCATTCGTTTATTAGTTCCCAGCAGCAGCAGCAATATAAAGTGTTTACAATTCACACATTTCACTGTAAACAAATATATCGCTGTTGTCGGATCCAAACCTCGTATCTCCAAAATGGTAACTTTACAGGAGAAGGGAAAAACCTACTTTACTGTTAATGTAAGTCAATGGAACCAGATGTCTTTCCAAGTCATTTTAGGTCATTTCCTTTGGTCCAATCATCATGAAATTTACAAACAATATACAGGACTACGGGTATTTTTAAATTATGTCAAAAAGTGAAAAACAAAAAAAAATTGAGATATGAGGTTTTGGTCCGACAGCAGCTATATATATATATATATTTGTTTTATATTTCAATATAAGTTTTGCGATAAAGTTTAGGCCACATGCTAATAGCGATATGCTATGTTTGTATCAAGGAATGAGGGAATTTGAACAAACTACACTTCACTGGTGCTGGACTCTAAATTGTGGGCTCCACCTAGTTCTAAATGGACAGTAAGGTTGTGTGCTAACATCCTACAAGCTCATTTTTGACCAGGCCGTCAAACACTGGCCCAAACATTGTCAAATGTCTGTTCATTTTGCTAATGGAAGCAGCTTACATATCTAGGCATTCTACCTACCTAATTTACATTTAATTAGCAAATGAATCAGCAAATGTAACTACTTTCTTTTTGCATAAAGCATTAGCTAGCTGGCTAGCTAACTGAAGGTCACCAAATTGACTGGTGTTTCAAATGTTCTATAGAAACTTTCACTATGTTACAAGAAGTGCCCTTACTGAGATATAGATTTGCAGACTTCATTGCTAGTGTTAAGTTTATTAACTTGTTTATTTGGTTTGTAATTAGCTGGCTAGACAAATCTATGTTAAATTGGCAACTAGCAAACGTTATCTTAGCTGTATGTGACTGAGTAAGTTGAGTGTATCAGGAAAACCACACTATATTGACTTCATTAAGTTAAAAAATTGAATTTAAGCAGAAACAGCACATTTTGCCCAAAAAAATATATTAGCAAATAATCCAACATCTTAAGAACAATATTCCTCAACGTGTCATTGTGCACACAGACTCGAGAATACAACTGCAAGTTAAGACTGTACTATGCAGAGTGGAAGTCATATGGTAACAATGCCAAGAAACGCTGCCGACTTCTCTGGGCTTGAATATCTCTGAAATGGTCAGGCTCTGTCATGATATTTCAGGGGTAATAGTGAGTAACACGCACATCTAGGATCCATTAGCACTGAACACATTTTGGAGTTGCCTTCTAGACAACCTCTTTGTCAGAGATAGCCATGCTTTTTTCAACATGGCAACAACAAGCCACATTCTGCATGTGTTACAACAGCATGGCTCTGTAATCTGAAAGTGCAGGTGCTAGACTGACCTTCCTGCTGTCCAGAACTGCTGCTTATTGAAAATGTCTGACACATTTTGAAGTGAAAAATTTGACAATGAAGGCTCTGCATGGCGGCACAGCTGAAAATGTGTGTAACAGAACATTTTGGAACTTGTTGCATGCATCAAATTTGGAATGAGGCAAAACATCAAATATCATATTTCTGCTTTATTTTCAGCTTAATGCAGAATTCACTAATCACTGTGTGTAACTGTGTGTTTGTGTCCTGACAACCTGGAAAAGAATAGAGGGCCAGTTTTGTTTCTAGTTCCACATAGGAGGTGAAGCCTATGCGTCATACTTTAGTCATACAAATTTCAAGGTAACTAGTGACAACACTTGATTAGCAGTTCTTACACACCAGGTTTGCAATCACCTTTCCTCATATTAATAATGTTGTTATAATAATAATAATAATTCCAATAGTGATTGAAATTCTTTAAGCTGGACAGCAAAGGTGTTTCAAGATATTTTATTAAATATTTCAAACGTATTGGAAACACCAAGAAGTTAAATAGTTTAAAATTGTAAAATGACATACGGTAATTTTCTGTATATAATACTTGAACACGACTTTTTAAATATGAGGCATTTTGGATGTTAATTTTCTTATATACTTTTTTTTATTATTCATTAGCTTCATTCTTAATGTTTATACAGCTTGTTCAGTATTGTACTGTTAACAGCACCAAACACCAAAATCGGCCATCAAGATGTTTGCCGAAAATGCAGCCAACTTCTGAGACTGAACTTTGGAAGTGTGGAAAAATATCCCTGCAGATTTCTTTAGTAAACTGAGAAAAGAACGGAAGCTGTAATAAAGGTAAAGAGTGCACATGCTATATACTGAACAAGTGATGTTAAATTTAGTTGTTGAGGCTTCTGTGAAATTTCCTGAAATGTCCTGTTTTTTTTGCTTTTTCTTGATGCTGAAAAATGAATAGCTTGAACTTAATGGCAGTTTTGAGTGAAGACTATGGTCCAGCCCCACTTCACCCCTTGATTCTACCACTTCCACACTGAGGTTTTTCAGAGACTCCAAACAGAAAGTTATGAGAAAAAAAGAAAAACTGCCAATATGGTTACACAAGAGACCAAAGAAATATTTTTTGTCCATGTTGTTTCAATATATTATGGTCCTTTACTAGTAGTAGTGCTGATGTCTCGGTAGCTAAATTCCCCGTTCCACCTTAAATGGTGCAGCAGTCACACTCTGGTGCCTAGTAGTCAGAACTTCTGCTCCATTTAAGGTGGAACGGGACAATTCGAACAAGAAGCTAACGATTAACTGACTTCAGTGTCTTAGTACTGAAGAATTAGTGGTGGGTGATAATAAATAACTGCCCCCCTCTTTGAAGGCGTATGAGTCCCTAAATGTAACTAAAGCCCAGCAGTGAGCAGCTGAACTTTCCCTTCCTCTGCTGTCACTGCAGACGGGCAGGGTTGCCTACAGAGCAGCGTTAGTAGCTGTTCATGAAGTGATGCTCTATTTAATTTGAAGTCCTGTTTTGCAGGGAAAAATTGTCAACCAACTTAACTCGCAAACAAGGAGTAGGGATAAAAATAAGAAACTGGGACTTAATAAATTAAGGGTGGTCTCTGATGTCCAGCTTTGTATCTTCAATAGGTAAGTTTTTCCAAACAATGCTAATGTGCATTTTGGAGAAACACAGTCTATGTCTTCAGAAGGGCACTTTGGATGACCGCTTTGAATGGACACTTGTATTAAAGTTAACAGACTATTAACGTGGCTTTCAGCTGTCTGCTCCATCTGTAGTGTTCGGTCGAACACCACGGAGGAACAGGACCAGAAAACAAGCCCTTGGGTGGTAATTTCGTGACTGGAATTGACTTTGACTGAAGCTTTAAGTGGCTTGTGTACCCAAAGTTGTTTATTTTTTTATTGTGAAGCAGCACAAAGGGAACATTTGGGCACAGTTTTTAAGCACCTCTTAAAGCAAGGACTGGCTTGAGCACAAACGCAGTGTTCATCAAAATGTTTTAATAAAATGTTCAGGGTTTTTTTTTTCCGATGAATGAAGAAAAACAAATACTGTATGTTACAAACAGGCCAGAGGGAAAAATGCAGTCCAAAATGGAACAAATTTAATCTCTAACTTTTGAATAAAGAAGTAACCAAAACCAAAATGACAAAGTTTTAGTTTTTCAATGACATCCTCGTTATTCCCACATCTGTGACAACCTTCTCTAGACTGTAAATGATAGCAGTTAAAAAGAAGAAGGAAAACAATGGTAACAGGTATGAGCACTAACTTAGACTGAGATGTCAACACTTAGGCAGGGGAAACCATGGCTACGGAAAAGAATTCCACTTGTATGCGATCGGTCAGCTAAGCGGTGTGACTGCGACCTGCCTGTAGAAAGGGAACGGAGAGAGGAAGGAGAGATGTCCCTGCTAGGTTTTCTAAGTTTGTCCCGTGGCCGGTTTTCTGGGTAATGCCCTCCAGCCATTTCCGGGGGTGACCGCTGGACATTTCTTCGTCCTGCCTGGGCTAACTGGGGTGGCCAGGTTACGCAGCAGTCTCGTACAGTACTGAGAAGATGGGGTTGGAGCCAGCGGGGCTTGAGTTTTTCAGGCTGGGTGGGTGAGTTTCCAGTCCATTGTCCATTTGTCCTGCACCCTTGAGTTCCACCCTCTTTCTCTGTCCATGCCCCTTGTAGCCTCTCTACCATACCGTGTTATCCCCCATCTCCTGGCCAGAGTGGGGAAGTGGGCCATTGTAGCTGGTGTTGTTAGCCAGAGGGAAGGGTGGACTAGGCCCTCCTCCGAACCCCTCTCCCTGTGGATTGGGATGCAGGGGTCCGGTCAGGCCGGGCTCAGGACTGGGTGTGTCTGCGTGAGAGATCATGTCCGTGAACCTTTGGTCGTCTGTGGGGTGGTGGCCTGAGCCCGGACCCCCATCCAGCGCCCCGGAGCCTGAGCTGAGGAGGTAGGGTGGCTCTGCCGGAGACTGGGCCTGCGAAGAAGGGGGACCATGGGGGAAGAAGTCGTAGTTGACCCCTGGGCCATAGTAGTCGCCCTGGTACTCTGTGGAGAAGAAAGACAAGAGGAAATCTTGTTAATTAGCTTCTCATTGCAGTTTTGTTTCCTTTTTTCAATATTGACTGTTTTCTTCAGAAAACCTCAGACACCAAACATTTCTGGACTGGTTACTTTGATGTTTACGGTGGTTATTAGGGTGTTGCTAGGAGGTTCCTAATGTGTAACAAGTTGGTTCCTACTGTGTTCACAGGTGGTTACTAGGGTGTTACTAGGTCTTTGCTATGGTGTCCCAGATAGTCGCTAGGGTGTCGCTAGGTCTTTGCTATGGTGTCCCAAATGTTTACTAGGGTGTTGTTAGGTGGTTGTGGTGTTCCAGAGGGCTGCTTAGGTGGTCGCTATAAGATGCCAAGTGGTTCTGAAGGTGTTGCTAGGTGGTTGGTATAGTGTTCCAGGTGGTTGCTATAATATGCCAGGTGGTTCTGAGGGTGTTGCTAGATGGTTGGTATAGTGTTCCAGGTGGTTGCTAAGGTGATGATAGGTGGTTGCTGTGGTACCCCAGGTGGTTGCTAGAATGTCATTAAGCAGTTACTATGTTCCTCATGTTGTCAGTGTAATTAATATAAGTGGAGTGCAGACATTTAACAACACGATTCCGCCATTCGTTCCTTTGAAGTTAATGATCACTGAACTAATCAAAAAGGTGAAATTAGCCCACCATTCCCAATCAGTCAGAACATTCGTAATTGTGGGACGAGGTAGTGGACAACAATTGGACAGAAAAACAAGAAGACAAAGAATGATAATTGCAGTGTTGTGTGTTGCAGAGATCTGACTTGACTCCAGTAGTAATGGCATGCAATGACTGTGGCAACGCCCCAGGCCGTGGTAGTCACTTATACTTTGTGGATTAAATCAAATTATCGTCTCTCTTGTTGGAGGTGTTTTGGCTCCAGTTAACATTATTTGTTTGGCTGCTTTTGTTTTATTTTGTCATGCATGCTTGTGCTGCGTTTCTTAATCCTAATCTGATTATCACGCTGGGGACGAGGCTGGTTTGGTTCAGATGTTCAGCTGGCTCGGGTCTGAGAGGCAGAGCAATAAAAGAAGGAAAAGGAATGAAAAGCTATTAATGAACGAGTAAACAGAACCATCGTGACGAGACCTCGGGCAGAAATTCGGGACGGGGGACGGGGGGGTGGGGGGGGGGGGTGGGTGCTTTCGAGCTTTTCCTTTCCACTTGCATGTACACTTACTGTTGCCTCTCCCACACAAAAACACAATTACTCCATTTCCCATGCCCTAAATTTCTACCTCCCTCCGACACCCAAACACATAGTATCTCCTGAGCTGGTGTCAGAGAGCACACAAAAAATGGTAGAAATGTATTCCCTTCCTCGGTGCCTCTGGCTCTGGGCGTGCGTCCACTCTAATGTGGCTTATTTACCGTACGCGGGCAAAAACTCAATAACTGGCAACCCAGGGAATTCTGCGGAGCTCCATGGTTAGATTACACTCCACTCTGCTTTGAAAAATTAACCACGGTTTTGGCGACAGAGAGTCGAGCCACTATACGAATAACTAACTAAATAAACAAATAAATAAATAACGACTTCTGCTGGAAAACAAAATGTCCAGCCTGCCTAATAACAGCCACCTGTTTTTAGACTTCATTTCCCAGCAGGCCCCATTCATACCAATCGCTTTGCATATAGTAGTGCTCCACCCTTCAACCTGTCAGATGTTGTGGTTTCAATCAGGTCCTTTACAGGCAGTCTTGTAGCAGTAATCATAGCTATAGCACTTTATGCATATTTAGACAATTCGTTTGTTAGCAGACAAGAAGATCATTTTAAGGCAATTTTTAATGTCTAATAAAATGGGGAAAAGTCAGAAATGCAGCCCTAAGCCCCTTTGATACAGAATGCAAAGCAAATGTCAATGTAACTACTATGGAATTGATGTAATTACTATGTAAACAACAGCATTGCACTAGATTTTATCCTCTATGGCCTGATTCTTTGCAGAGGAGACAGAGATGACACATAGAGAGAGAGAGAGAGAGAGAGAGAAGCACCAAAGGGGGAAAAGAGCCAAAAACAGAATAAGCAAGAAAGGAAGATAGGGGAAAAGAGAGCGAGAGAGGAGATGGGAGGGGGGGGGGTTAGTGGGGCTTTTGTTGTTTCAAGGTGAGGGAAAAGGCCCGCAGTTGGAGCGTGGGCATGGAAGGACAGAGTGCAGCATTGCTGTGTGTTTTTGTGTGTAGCGTGAAGGACAATTCTTTGTGTTTGTTAAAAAGGAAAAATAAAGGACTAAAGACAGTGAGAGACAGAGACAGAGAGAGAGAGAGAGAGAGAGAGAGAGAGTTTTCCACTCGTACCTCCATAGTAGCTGTATCCCCCGGGGCCCAGGATATCAGGGTCGTCCAGCCGCCCACCCAACGGCCTCATTCTCCTTGGACCCCTGAAAAAGGCGTGCCGACGGGCCCCCAGAGCACTCAGCTGCTTCATCCTCCTCTCCTTCGACCGCCTGTTCTGAAACCATACCTACAGAACACAGAGAGAGAGAGAAGGAGAGAGAGAGAGAGAGAGAGAGAGAGAAAGAGAGAGAGAGAGAGAGAAAGAGAGAGAGAGAGAGAGAGAGAGAGAGAGAGAGAGAAGGAGAGAGAGAGAGAGAGAGAGAGAGAGAGAGAGAGAGAGAGAGAGAATGGTAAATGTAGACTAAACACATTAGTCATGTAATACATGTTAACGTTACAGGAGAAGGCAAAACACTCATACTACTAATGTTGGATACAATTTCTATTGGTCCATATATATATATATATTGCTATTGTTGGAACAAAACCTTGTATCTCCAAAATGGTACATTTACAGGAGAAGGAAAAAAACCTTCTTGACTTTTAATGTAAGTCAATGGAACCAGAAAGTTTTCCAGATGATTTTGGGTCATTTTTTTTGCTCATTCTTCATAAAATTTACATTGAATGTAATAAAAGGCATTTTCTAAATATGTCAAAACCTGAAAAACAATAAAAATAGAATGAGGTTTTGTTCCGACAGCGGTGATATAATATATATATTTATTTATATATATATTTATATATATACATATATAATCAGATGGCTTAATTTTATACATGCTAATAGCTTACATGCAAGGAATTGTACATCAGGTCTAGTTTTCTTTGAATACACTACATCATTGTGAATCTGTTGTCTATTAATATTCGTGAATTTTATCATAAATGTGTATAGCAAAATGTACTATATGCTAACTTTTAGACTAACAGGAACTTTTAGACTGGCTGTTGTTTATATTGACTGCCCAACATTTATGAATTGTAAGCGCTTACAACGCATGCATAACATTATCATGTGTAAAGTGATTACCAAGAATCACAAACTAGCTGTAGGTTTTTTGAAAGAAACGCATTTTTAAAAGTAATTTAACGCTTGTAAAAGTTATGAGATTGCTAACACATTTTATTAAAAAAATCCAGTAATCCAGTAAACATTTATATAAACCACTTGTAACACATTTATAACACATGCATAACATGCTAAGATGTTTAATTACTGGGACTGTAGCATAAATGCATCATGAAGAACCTGCAATCTACCTGTAGTTTACTTTGAATGAAGAATATTTCAGTATTTCTTTATAACACATGTGTAACATGCTTATAAGACATATATAAACATTCATGGATTCTAAAAATGAAAATGTTTCTACATAGCACCAAAAAGGGTTCTGCAATCTTAAAAAAGACAGTTCCTCAAGGGTTTAAAGACAGTGATTCTATACAGAACCATGAACACTCAAAGAACCTTTCCATGATTAAAGGGCTCTTTGAATTGTGAAAGGGTTCCTCACATTGGTGGACAATGTGCTGTAGATGGTTCCATATGTATAGAACCTTTTAAAAAAGGGTTTTATAAAGCACCAAAAGGGGTCCTTCTATTTTAACAAGCTCATGTTGTAACAATAGCCAAACCCTTCTTGGTGCTATGTAGAACCATATACAACACCTTCGCCATCAATCTCAAGAACCATTTAACCATGTAAAGAACCATTTAAACATGCAAATATTCCTATAGAACTGAATATTCTGAATAGAACTATTTCCTTTACTAAAGAGCCCTTGAAGAACCACCTTTTTAAAGAGTGTACTGTTGTCACAATGTTAAGCTTGAAGCAATAGAAGAAGCCTTTTAGAGCCGTAAACAAGGTTCTATACAAAACCTTTCAGAAAGTTATTCTATATAGCACTAAAATGGTTCTGCTATTTTAACAATGTCAAGCTTCAAAGAACCCTTTTAGGTTCTCTATAGAACCAGTTTCAAAAAGGTTCTATATACAGCTATATATAACCCATTCTCCATCAATCTGGAGAACCGTTTCACCACGCAAAGAACTGCTTAAGCATGAAATGCTTCTATGCAGAATTAATGGTTCTAAATAGAACCATTGCCTTTACTAAGGAACCCTTGAAAAACCATAAGTGTGCATCATTACAGCGAATGCATTCATACACTGTGGTTCAGGCTGTTTGACTGATGACGTTTCAGATATATGAATAAGATTAATAGCAATTTAATAACATTAAACAGTTACAGGGAGACACACAGACTGAATATCCAGTGGTCTGGGATTGGTCAGCGTGTGGACAGTGATTTGATGGCCACAGAGACAGAATGGATTGCATTAGTAATTGATCGTCCAGTGCAGTGGCTATTAAAATGGTACAAATCTGTCCAGCAGGCATCACTGCCATTTCACTACACTGTAGGGATCTAATGGAACTAAAGGCCGTGTATCCTATAGTTGTACTTTTCCATCTCTCTCTCTATCTCTCTCTCTCTCTCTCTCCCTTTCTCTCTCTCTCTCTCTCTCTCTCTCTCTCTGTATCTGTCTCCCTCCCTCCCTCGCTCTCTCTCTCTCTCGCTCTCTCTCCCTCTCTCTTTTCCTTTTTTCTGTCATGTCTTCTCTGGTCTTCTTGTATCATTCCTTCTCTTCTTGTCATCTTTCTTTTCTTTCTCCCTCGCTCTCTATTTTTCGGACACTTTCTTCCTTCGACTCTCTCTTCCTTCCTACCCCTCTTTCTTTTTCTCTCCCTTTGTGCTTTACACGTCTTTTACTCTCTGTTCTTCCTTTCACTCCCCTCTTGTATCTCTTTTCTTTCTATCTTTCTACTACCTTCACTCTATATATTCTTCCTCTTTTCTTCCCTCTCTTTTTTCTATCAGCTCTCTTTTTCTTGTATTTCCTCTCTTGTTGTATTCATGTTATATACCTATATAAACACCTAGGCCTGCAGACTGCTTCTACAGACATTAGTGAAAGAATGGGTCGCTCTCAGGAGCTCAGTGAATTCCAGCGTGGTACCGTGATCGGACGCCCCCTGTGTGACCAGATGTGAAATTTCCTCACTACTAAATATTCCACAGTCAACTGTCAGTGGTATTATAACAAAGTGGAAGCGATTGGGAACGACAGCAGCTCAGCCGCGATGTGGTCGGCCACGTAAAATGACAGAGCGGGGTCAGCGGATGCTGAGGGGCATAGTGCGCAGGAGACGGTACTTGTCTGACTGCATTGTGCCAAATATAAAGTTTGGTGGAGGGGGGATCATGGTGTGGGTTGTTTTTCAGGAGTTGGGTTCTGCCCCTTAGTTCCAGTGAAAGGAACTCTTAAAGCTTCAGCAAAGAGATTTTGGACAATTTGATGCTCCCAACTTTGTGGGAACAGTTCCTGTTCCAACATGACTGCACACCAGTGCACAAGGCAATTTCCATAAAGACACGGATGAGCGAGTTTGGTGTGGAAGAACTTGACTGGCCTGCACAGAGTCCTGACCCGATAGAAAACCTTTGGGATGAATTAGAGCAGAGACTGTGAGCCAGGCCTTCTCGTCCAACGTCAGTGTCTGACCTCACAAATGAGCTTCTGGAAGAACGGTCAAAAATTCCCATAAACACACTCCTAACCCTTGTGGAAAGCCTTCCCAGAAGAGTTGAAGCTATTATAGCTGCAAAGGGTGGGTCGACATCATATTAAACCCTATGGATTAAGAATGGGATCTCACTCAAGTTCATATGTGCATGAAGGCAGACGAGCAATATAGTGTATGTATATATAGCCTCTTCACTGTCAGTGTAGAGTGTCAATATTAAATGTGTGTGAAGAACTGCAATGTGAAGGTTCTGTGCCGCTGAGATGGTGTTCTAGCTCCGTCAGACGCAGCTGTCAAACATGAGTGTGATGTTCTAACACGTCCACAGAAACAGCAGTTAACCTGCGGCGCTCCGATCTAACCTCGCGCTCCAAAACCGTCAGAGCGAGTGTGATTTTCACGCTG
>NC_051226.1:35731998-35736998 GCF_015220715.1 Pygocentrus nattereri | reverse complement strand
CCCTGATGATTAACTGATAACACTGATCAGACAGACCACTGACCAACATTCCATAACACCAATCCATAATGATGACCACCATGTTTATGATAAGCATGAATACATCACCAATTATTAGTTAAACTCAATAATTAATCAATGAGAGCCTTTATTAAATTATTGATCATTCAGCTTCTGTAAAACTAAAGGCTTTTTGTGCTTTTATCATTTGTTTCCTCATTTTTGAGCTCAACGCTGTTTAGATCAGCACAATTGAGGCTACAGAGCTCCAATCGACTGAACATGTAAACAAGGTTACTGTCTGTATTAATGCTAATAATTAGTCTGATATCATGTAAACTCACTTTGTTAATTCTATTAATATATAAATACATATGCATATTAAAAGCTGCCATCTGATCTGAAGCCACTGGAGTAAATGGTTTAATTTACTGATTTGCTGAAAATTATATATACACACACATATTATATGTCCAAAATGTTAACTTTACAGGAGAAGGACAAAACATACTTTACTTTTAATGTAAGTCAATGGAACCGGACATTTTTCCAAGTAATTTTAGGTCATTTCTTTTAGTCCATTCATCATAATATTTACACATATTGTAATGGCTAACAGATACTTTCAAAAACTGAAATATGTCTATCTATCTATCTATCTATCTATCTATCTATCTATCTATCTATCTATCTATCTATCTATCTATCTATCTATCTGTCTGTCTGTGCATCTATCTATCTATCTATCTATCTATCTATCTATCTATCTATCTATCTATCTATCTATCTATCTATCTGTCTGTCTGTCTGTCTGTCTGTCTGTCTGTCTGTCAGTCAGTTGGTCTGTCTATCTATCTAGCTGTCTATCGGTCTGACTGTCTGTCTGTCTGTGCATCTATCTATCTATCTATCTATCTATCTATCTATCTATCTATCTATCTATCTATCTATCTATCTGTCTGTCTGTCTGTCTGTCTGTCTGTCTGTCTCTCTATCATCTGGGATGGCTTTACACTAGATTGCTGTGAAGATTTGATTGAGCATTAGTAAGGTCAGGTATTGATGTTGGTTGGTCAGTTCTAGACGTCCTACTCATACCAAAGGTCTTGGATGGAGCTCCATCACTATAGAGAACATAGTTCCACTGCTCCAAATGCTGGGGGGGGGGGGGGGGGGGCTTTATACCCCTCTAGCCCATGCTTGGCATTGGGCATGATGACGTTAGGCTCATGTGCAGCTGCTCTACAATGTTCAGCGTTGGTCAGTGCTTTTCTATGGACACTTCCCAATTAGACAT
Source organism: Pygocentrus nattereri (assembly GCF_015220715.1). NCBI lineage: Eukaryota > Metazoa > Chordata > Actinopteri > Characiformes > Serrasalmidae > Pygocentrus > Pygocentrus nattereri. The sequence goes on along the minus strand of NC_051226.1, from coordinate 35,735,701 downwards.
CAGTGCATCTTAAGGTGCACCTTCAAGTAGCTGGATTCCCTCAATAAGGCTGTCCGGATACTTTAGGACATACAGTGTTATATCAAACGATAGATAGATAGATAGATAGATAGATAGATAGATAGATAGATAGATCTTTATTAACATTCCCATCCAAAAAGAAAGAAAATTGATACAAATATAGCGAAACAAAATAAATACGTATAACTGATTAATTACACGGTTATAGCGCGTGAGAGCTCTACCTGCCCGATTAACGCTGTGATTGTTACAACGCATTCATAACGTGCTTATAAACAGCACGCGTAGTCTCTCTTGCTCTCACGCGAGCGCGTGCGCCGTCCGTTCCCGTACCTGAGTTGAGGTTGACCTCCCGGATGCTCGTGCCCGTGTAGTCCTCTTTACACACGAACTTGCTCTCGTCGATGACGTAGAGCTCCTCCCCGGTGGAGAGCTGCTTGTTGCACGCGGCGCAGGTGAAGCAGTTCAGGTGGAACACCTTCCCGCGCGCCCTGCGCACCAGGTCACCCGGAGAGATGCCCTGCAGACAGCCCGCGCACTTAGTGCCGAAACGCCTGCAGAACACAAACAAACAAACAGACAAACAGATAAATAAACATATCAGAGCGAGAGAAAGAGAGGGAGGTGTAGACTGAGCGTGCGCTAAAATAACATAAAATACAAACACTGCAGCGAATGTGAGGACACTATTTGATAATAATAATAACAATAATAATAATAGCAAAACAAGTAATTACAGGACAACAACGAAAACAACGTCATTAACCACGTAAATACAAATAAAATCAAAAACTAATACAAAACAAAAACCAGCAGAGTAATAACAGGAATATCTATGAAGGCCAAAATAAATAAATAATATTAATAATAATTATGATAGGTGATAGATGATAAAATGGTAGAAGGAAGGAAAGAGAAAGGGAAGAAGGAGAGGAAGCCTGTGGAGTGTGTTGTGTGTGGGGGTCTTGGTATCTGAGGGGCTGTTTAAACAGACAGACTCTCCTCCCCTCAGTCTGTAATAAACCCCAAACCCAGAAGAGCCTAAAAATGAGCTCATATTACAGGATTAAACACACACACACACACACACACACACACACACACACACACACACACACACACACACACACACACACACACAGGCGCCTTGTCAGAGCATTACACTCTGCACAAAGTGTCTTAAAGGATTAACGTCAGAGCAACAAGACTGAACCTCCACCTCGCTCAACTGCACCATAACAATAATAATCACAATCACCAGCAGAACAAGCACAACAACACGTACAATAGCCACCATCACATCAACAATAAAAACAACAGTAAAAACAACCACAAATGACAACCACCACCACAACAGGTGACGAACAACAAACAACCACCAACAACCACCACCACAACAGACCACGCCAACAAAAAAATAACAAGAGCAACAACAACCACAAATAACAACCACCACCACAACAGGCGACGAACAACAAACATCAACCACCAACAACCACCACCACAACAGACCACGTCAACAAGAAAATAACAAGAGCAATGACAACCACAAATAACAACCACCACATCAACAGCAGACAACAAACAACATCAACACCAACACCATCAATAAGAACCGCAACCACCACCACAAGAACCACATCAGCAACAACGAAAACAGCAGACTACAAACAACAACCTCAATAAGCACAAATATCAACCACAAAAACAGACAACAAAAACAATCACAACAACCACAAGAACAACCACTAAAATAACAATGACAACAACAATAATATTATTAACAACAACAACAACAACAGCAACTTCAACAACAAAAAGCGCTACCAACAAAAATAACCAACAACCTCATCATCAACAACAATAACAACCAACAACAAACACATCAACAACAATAACAACCACAATAACTGCGTCAACAAAGACACTACCAACAACAATAGCAACCACCAAGAACAACCTTATCATCAACAACAATAACAACCACAACAACTGCATCAACAAAAACACTGCCAACAGGAATAACAACCACCGACAAAACCCACACTATCAACAACAATAACAACAACCAACAACAACCACATCATCAACAACATCCACAACAACTGCATCAACAAAAACACTGCCAACAGGAATAACAACCACCGACAAAACCCACACTATCAACAACAATAACAACCACTAACAACAACCTCATCAACAACAATAACAATCACGAACAACAACCTTATCATCAACAACAATAACAACCACAACAACTGCATCAACAAAAACGCTACCAGCAACAATAACAACCACCAGCAAAAACCTCATCATCAACAATAACTAACACAACAGCTGCATCCACAAAAAACACTACAAACAGGAATAGCAACCACCAACAAAACCCTCACTATCAACAGCAATAACAACAACCAACAACAACCACATCATCAACAACAACCACAACAACTGCATCAACAAAAACACTACCAACAACAATAACAACCACCAACAACAACCTCATCACCAACAATAACAACCACAACAACTGCATCAACAACACTATCAACAGCAATAACAACCACCAACCACATCATGAACAACAATACCAACCACCACAACAACCACCAACAACCACAGACAAAACCCACACTATCAACAACAATAACAACCACTAACAACAACCTCATCAACAACAATAACAACAACCAACAACAACCACATCATCAACAACAACCACAACAACTGCATCAACAAAAACACTACCAATAACAATAACAACCACCAACAACAACCTCATCATCAACAATAACAACCACAACAACTGCATCAACAACACTATCAACAGCAATAACAACCACCAACCACATCATGAACAACAATACCAACCACCACAACAACAGCCACAACAACTGCATCAACAAAAATACTACCAACAACAATAACAACCACCAACAACCTCACCATCAACAACAACAACCACAACAACTGCATCAACAAAAAGAGTACCAACAGCAATAACAACCACCAACAACAACCTCATCATCAACAACAATAACAACCTCAACTGCATCAACAAAAAACACTAACAAGAGCAATAACAACCACCACCAACAACCTCATCATCAACAACAATAACAACTGCAACACCCAACACAAAAACCATTACAGCCACAAGATCAACCACAACAACAACCATGAAAATAAGTTACACTGAAGCTCCACTGTGTTCAGCTTCTCCTCTTACTGTCTGATCACTGAATGCTCTGCTCATTTAACACTGATTAAGGTGTTTATTGAGTCTATTCTACAGCTCTGAACCAGCACAAGAACAATAACAACAATACCACCACTACCAATAACAACAATACCACCACTACCAATAACAACAACAATAACACCACTACCAATAACAACAACAATACAACCATTACCAATAACATCAACAATACCACCACTATCAATAACAACAGTACCATGACTACCAATAACAACAATGATGCCACTACCAATAACAACAACAATACCACCACTACCAATAACAAAAATACCACCACTACCATTAAAAACAACAATACCACCACTATCAATAACAACACCACCACTACCAATAACAACAATATCATCACTACCAATAACAAAAATACCACCAGTACCAATAACAACAACAATATTGTCACTACCATTAAAAACAACAATA
>NC_051226.1:35674498-35729498 GCF_015220715.1 Pygocentrus nattereri | reverse complement strand
CATTCACACACACACACACCTGGATGGTCAAGGCCGTTTGCACACAATGAGCCAAAACGCCTAACATTAACCACAATAAAGACAATAAACATATAAACACCGAATTCAGCAAACAACACAGTGAGGCGGAGACACAAAGCAAAGCCTAATACCAAACACGCGATGCGTTATTTTACAGCGCGGTGTTAAATAAAACAGCTGAAAACCAACGCAGGACGCCTAATACTTCACAACAGAGCACGAACAACAAATAACAGTAAATAAAAACAGAGCACACACGATCACGCCCTAAATATGATATTACATAAATACAATACACAGTGCTAAACGCAAACTGAGACACGCCATTCAAATAAATACAAGACAATAATGCCAATAACACAACAACAACAACAACAACAACAACAAAAATAAAACAATAATAAAAATAAAACGTAACAGAAAGAGACGCCTATGTTAAAAGCACGTGCTGGACTGGCTATTATTATAACCATAACTGGATATTATTATTATTATTATTATTATTATTATTATTATTATTATTATTATTATTGTTGTTATTGTTATTATTATTATTTAAAACACTCCTATAAATAAGCATCATATATTATATATTAATGTAGTTGTTTTTATTATGTAAACATGACATTTATACGTTTAAACTATTTCCAGTTGGGTGTTAATGTGCGCGCGCGTGCGGCATTGTATATTTAAAACTGAACCCGCATATCCCGCGCGCGCACAGACGTGTGCAGGTTGCTGCATTAAGTTTTGCAGCTTATGATATTAATATTAGGATAAGGCGCTGATCATTGATCGCGTTCATAAATGCTGCATTAATACACTGGCAGTCAGCGCGCGGGGTCCCGCTGATGTTATGACGCATCTGATTGGTTTAAAACGGCAGCAGAACGGCCGAGGCCCTCGCCGACACGCTGACCGCTCTGACCTCCTGCCGGACAGCCGCTCTGCTTAATCTTATTACAGTGCTATTAATTGATAATAACAATGTAATAACACGGAACCGCGTGCCAATCAGTCCTATTTACATATTGGAAGCGCTGTCAGGCAGAACGCTAACAAATCTCTGTTCCTTGGTTCTTTAGAACAGGCACGGGTTCTATTTAGAACCTTCAGCTCTTTGTAGAATCATAGCAAGCGTAAATGGTTCTTTGCATACAGTCCATTGGTTCTTCAGACGGGCGAGGAATGCGTTGTATATTTGTTCTATGCATAGCCTTTGAAAATGGTTCTAAATAGAACCAGCAAAAAGGGGTTCTTGTTATTGTTACGAGCTTGACATCATAAAAATAAGGAAACCCTGTTTGGCGCTATGTAGACTAATTCTCTGCGAGGTTCTGCATGGAACCTTTCTTGTGGCCCTAAAAGGGTTCTTGTATTACTCCAAGCTTGACACCGTGGCGATAGCACGCTCCTTAAAAAGGTGGTTCTCCAAGGGTTCTTTAATAAAGGGAATAGTTCTCTTACAGCTGTGTGGAATCACTGCGCGCGTAAAAGGTTCTTTGCACGTCGACATGGTTCGCCAGATTGATGGAGAACGCTTTGGGTATGGTTCTATGTAGAAGCTCTTTGAAAATGGTTCTAAATGGCACCAAAAAGGGTTCTGCTATTGTTATAGGCTTGGCATTGCAACAGGAGCAGAACCCTTTTTGCTGCTACTTAGAACCATATACATTTCTTATAAATGCAACTCATGGTTCCACATAGAGCCTTTACTAAAGAACCCTAGAAGAACCCCTGGTGAAGGGTTCTTCTTGAGGGTTTACCGTAATTAAGCATTTATAAACACATTTCGCTGCACTAATAACAAGCTTAATAAAGACAGAATTTGCATCCAAAAAAAATAAAGGAATAATAAATAAATAAATAAATATATAAGGGATAAATAAATGCGCGCGTGCATTAATGACCAGATAAGCTTTTGTTTTCTATTAATAACGCGAACGCGCCGGTCAGTGCGCGCGGAACACACCGCCGTCAGTCTTTTACCCGTATTAATAACAGCCTTCAGCCGGACGTCTCGCGCTCGAGCTCGCGGCGGAACCGTCACTCGCGAGCTCTTACAGCAATTACAGTCGCGCTAATCCACGAAATCCACGGAAAATAATCCCGGATTAGTATTTTAAAAAATGCAATTTAAAACATTTACCCCCCCCCCCCCCACCAGCCGGCCACGCGCGCGCGCTCCTCACCTGATGAAGTCCTCCCTGCAGTAGAGTTTGCCCTCGCGGGAGAAGCAGCGCTCGGTCAGCGCGCGCCCGCACTCGCAGCACTGCACGCACTCGGCGTGCCACGCGCGGTCCAGCACGTTGAGCAGGAAGCGGTCCAGGATGGGCCTCGCGCACCCGGCGCACTGCACCATGCTGCTGCCCGGACGGACGCCGCGCCTCGCGCTGCAGGGCCCGCGCGGACGCTCGGCGCGCGGCAGCGTCGCGGCTGCTGGGGGTGGGTGGGGGGAGGGGGGGAGGGGGGGTGTGGGAAGCGAAAGTTGGGCGGAGGAGCGGAGGAGGCACGAGCGCGCCGTGCCGCCGTGCGCGCGTGGCCAAAGCGTTCCGGCTCGCGCAAACAAGACTTTCCCCCTTTCCCACGCCACGCCCGAGCGCGCTACTCCGGCGCGCGCGCTGCACGCTTCCTTGCCATCCAAGCCAAAAATTAAAAATTATGTAAAAAAAAATATAAAAATAAAAATAAAAAGAAGGAGGAGCGGGAAGAGCCTGCGCGCGCCCTGGTCACTCCTCACTCTCCGCTCTTTAAACTCTTTTCTCGCCCTCTGATCTCCTTTTTCCTCCTTTTCTCCGTTTTTCCTCCTTTTAATTTTTTTTTATCTCCGTTTATTTTTTCTCCTTTTTTTTTCTCCCCACCTCGCGCGCCGTAACGCCCCTCGCGCGCGCACTGACTGACACTCCAGGTTCCAGCTCGCGCAGAGCAGCGTTCTGATTTTTTTTTTTTGGTGACGTTCTCCGGCTTAATTGGCGCCGCGCTCGGCCAATCCCAGAGCGGTTGCCGTGGAAACGGATTTAAATAACGGCCCTTTTTCGGCGGAGACGCTTAAGAAAACATTTAAAATGTTGAGGGCGCCGGAGAAACAAATACAGGACATGAATGTTTTTCGAGCTGTGTGTGTTTTTTTATTTTTATTATTGTTGTTTGTTTGTTTTTGTTTCGTTTCGTTTTTTCCACGTTCTTCTCTTTTATGTTTGTTGTTCTTTTGGTTGTTTCTAGCGCAGAAAGAAGGCGGCTTCGCTGAGGAAGGAGTCTCTCTCTCTCTCTCTCTCTCTCTCTCTCTCTGCGGACTGGACAGTGTTGTAAGCGTGACCGCTGGGCGGTTTTAATGGGGTTTTCTGGAGCGCTTTGTCTTAAAGGCCTTAACCAGACTGGATGAAGGTAAAGACAGATTTCGCCGGGACCCTGTGTGTGTGTGTGTGTGTGCGGTGGGTGGGTGGGGGGTGCGATGTGTGGTGTGTGTGTGTGTGTGTGTGTGTGTGTGTGTGTGGGGGGGGGGGGGGGGGGGGGGGTTCCCCGTCTTTTCTCATGTATGCCGCTATTTACAGGGAAATGTGCGCTGAGCTCCATCAATGGTGGCTTGGCCTCCAATGGAAAGGGAATTTAAATATTTACTCAGCTCATCGTTTTCTCAGCTCTGGAAATGCAAATATCACTCACATGGTAATGTACAGGCTCGAGGACAGTGAATTAACAACGATTCAGCAGCTGGGCGTGTGAGCGCGCGCGTGTGCGCGCGAGTTTAATCGGTCTAAGGTAAATGTTGATGGTCATTATTGTTACATTAGGCTTCCTGACACTGTACAGCTGTTCGGACCGCCCTGTGTTTGTATTCATGCTTGGCAAATAGACCCCATTTAAAAACTTGTATAATAGAAAACATGCTGAGTGCACTGTCTCCTACACTGTATATATAATAATATCCATATTCTAGATAAATGTGGGAACACAGTGGGATTCTACATGTGTGTGTAATGTATATAATCGCACTGTACTACTGATGTTATGAGTTATGGTTGATGAGAATATTTGGACTATTTCTGTTATTATCTGATGTACAAATGAATTGTAACAGTTTCACGGCTTATAAAACAATGATCAGCGCGAGACTACCTGGCTTATGTATTTATTCATTTATTTATTTGTGTTTTTATTTATTTTCATATAGAGGCTAGGAGAATGCAGATCAATGCATGTGGTCACACTGTTATTATTATTATTATTATTTATTGTTGTTGTTGTTATTATTACTATTATATATTATATATATATATTTAACACTAAAGTTGGCTTAAAAATAACAAACATTTTTGCATTTTGGTTTTTATTTTTATAATTATGTAATTCGACGCAGGCTTGTATTATGAAATTTGCTGTTAATTCTTTTTTTTTAAGAAATAAAACCGTTCAAACGAATCCATCAATCAATCCGTCCACATTATCGCCGCCTGTTTGCTCGCGTTGCTCTCACAGCTGTAAATCGTTTCCCTTCCACTTCAGGACTTTTATTCTTTCATTTTTTCACTTTTATTTTCGTGCTTATTCATTCCTGATTGAGAAACGGTCGCGCGCTCTGGTTCTAAAAGCCCTATTAAAGACAGAATAACAGAACGTTATTCAGACACACACACGTCGCTGTGAACATGGTTAATGGCAGTCATACCTTGCTGGAGGTTTTTACCCCCAACCCCCCCCCCCCCCACAAAGCCCTTCACCACCCCCCACATACCGTGCCCCCCCGCACGACCCCCCACCCCACCCCACAAACCGGCACCTGTTTTTGTGTTTTCAGGACCACCGCTGTTTCTCAGGCTGTGGGAAACATAGCAGTTGGGACACAAGACTCTTGGGTGTGATTTGTGTGTGCGTGTGTGTGTGTGTGTGTTGGGGGGGGGGGCTTTTATTTCTTTTCATAACCAGTAGACTGCACTACTCTCAAAAGTTCTCAAAAGGGAGCTAGTGCACACAATGCCAGACTGCAGAGTAGCACCAAGGGCACTTGAGGAAAAAAAATTGTCAATGAAGAGACCAGAGAGACCAGAATGCACCTGAGAAACCTGATGGAACTGTCCAAGGTGCTGAACGCACCTCGGAAGATGCAAGTACCTGTCCGAGGTGCTGATCATACCCAAGAAACATGAGAGGCTGGTCCAAGTTGGTGATCATACTTAAGAAACCTGAGCTACAGCCCAAAGTGCAGAACACACCCAAGGAACCTCAAGAAATTATCTAGGTTGGTGAACATACCTGAGAAAACCGAGGAACTGCACAAAGTGCAGAACATACCCAAGGAACCTAAGGACATAGACCAGGTTGGTAAACATTCCTGAGAAACCTGAGGAAATGGTGCATGGTGGTGAACATATGCCAAAATCATGAGGAAATGGTTCAGTGTGGTGAACATACCTGAGAAACCTGAGGAAGTTGTCCAAATTGATGAACAAACCCGAGAAACCTCAAATAATTGGCAAATACAGTTTAACACTCCTGAAAAACTTTGGGTAACTGGCCAATACAGCTGAACACACTTGAGCTACCTAAGGTACTGTCCAAGGTAATGAACACACCTGAAAAGCCTCAGGTAATTGAATACTGTGCTGAATGGATCTGAGAATAAGCACAGGTAACTGTCTAAAACAGCTGAATACTCCTAAGAAATCTCAAGTGTCTGTCTAAAGTGTTGAACATATCTGAAGAAGTAACTCCCTGATGCAGCTAAATACACCTGAGAAACCTCAAATATTTGTACAAGGTGCTGAGGAGGACCCCTTAGGCAACTGCCCAATACAACTAAGCATACATGGAAAACCTCAGGTTACCACCTGCTACATATGAATGCACCTTAGAAACTTAAGGTAATTGCTCACCATAACTAAACACACCTGAGGAACTTTTTGTAACTGCTCACTACAGCTGACCACACCTGAATGAACTAAGGTAACTTCCCAACACCTAAAAAACCTCAGGTAAGAACCCAATACAGCTGAACACACCTGAGGAACATCAGAAAAGCGCCAAAAATACACTATATTTCCAAAAGTATTCGCTCGTGTGCCTTCACATGCATATGACTTTGCAGCTATAACAGCTTCAACTCTTCTGGGGAGGCTATACACAAGGGTTAGGAGTGTGTTTATGGGAATTCTTGACCGTTCTTCCAGAAGCGCATTCGTGAGGTCAGACACTGACGTTGGACAAGAAGGCCTGGCTCACAGTCTCCGCTCTAATTCATCCCAAAGGTGTTCTATCGGGTTGAGGTCAGGACTCTGTGCAGGCCAGTCAAGTTCTTCCACACCAAACTCGCTCATCCATGTCTTTATGGAACTGCTTTGTGCACTGGTGCTCAGTAATGTTGGAACAGGAAGGGGCTGTCCCCAAACTGTTCCCACAAAGTTGGGAGCATGAAATTGTCCAAAATCTCTTGATGCTGAAGCATTAAGAGTTCCTTTCACTGGAACTAAGGGGCCGAACCCAACTCCTGAAAAACAGCCCCGCACCATAATCCCCCTGCACCAAACTTTACACTTGTAAAGTTTAGTGGCAGTGTGCTACACCACTGCATTCCATGATTTGCATTGCGCTTGGTGATGTAAGGCTTGGATGCAGCTGAACACACCTGGGAAACCTCAGGTAATGGTTCAGAACTGCCAGACCAAACTCAGAAACCTCAGCCCAAAACAACGAAACACTACCTGAGAAAGCTCAGGCAACTGCTTAATACAACTGTAACCACCTGAGAAACCTCAGGCAACTGCTGAATCCATCCATATAAACCTCTGTGACTGCATGTAACCACCTGGTACAAGTGACCATTCTTGAGAAACCTCAGGAAACCACTCTAAGCAACGAAACACACCAAAGAAACTCCAGCTAAAACTCAATATAACTGAAAACTTAGGCCACTACACAATCCAGCTGAATGTATCTCAGAAACTGTGTGTAAGTACCTAACACAACTTAAAACACCTGAGAACCTTCAGGTAACTGCTGAACAAACCTCAGAAATCTCAGATGACTGCCTAAAACTGCTGAACACACTTCAAAAAAAGGCATGTAACCACTCAATACAACAGAATGCACCTGAGAAAGCTCAGGTCACTGCCCAAAACTGTTGAACAAAGCTCAGAAACTTTAGATGACCACCTAAAACTGTTGAATACACATCAGGTAATGCTCTATACAACCAAACAAACCAGAAAATTTTCAGGTAAAGACCAATGTAATTAAACACACCTGAGAAACCTCAGATCACTGCCCTAAATAACTGAACACCACCTGAAAAAACTTAGGTAACTGTTCCATCCAGGTGAACACAGCTCAGAAACTGCATTCAAGCACATGGCACACCTGACCACACCTGGGAAACCTCAAGTTATCCCTCAGATAAATGCCTAAAACTGCTGAATACATCTCTGAAAATGCGTGCTCATTACAGCTGAACAGACCTTAAAAAGATCAGGTAACTGCTCAATCCAGGTGAACACACCTCAGAAACTGCATGTAACCACCCAATACAGCTAAACACACCTAAGAAACCTCTGGCAGCCACACTAAACACCTGAATACACCTGAAAGACCTCAGGTAACTGCTCTAAACACCTGAATTCACCTCAAAGACCTCAGGTAACTGCCCTAAACACCTGAATTCACCTTGAAGACCTCTGGTCACTGCCCTAAACAGCTAAATACACCTCAAAGACCTCAGGCAACTGATCCAAACATCTGAATTTACCTCAAAGACCTCAGGTAACTGCCTTAAACATCTGAATTCACCTCAAATATCTCAGGTAACTGCCCTAAACACCTACATACACCTCAAAGACCTCAGGTAACCGCTCTAAACATCTGAATTTAGCTCTAAGACCTCAGGTAACTGTTCTAAACACTTAAATAGACCTGAAAGACATCAGATAACTGCTCTAAACTTCTGAATTTATCTCAAAGACCTCAGGTAACTGATCTAAACATCTGAATTTACCTCAAAGACCTCAGGTAACTGATCCAAACATCTGAATTTATCTCAAAAACCTTAGATAAATGCTCTAAACATCTGAATTTACCTCAATGACCTCAGGTAACTGCTCTAAGCATCTGAATTTACCTCAAAGAACTCAGGTAACTGCTCTAAACACCTGAAAACACATCAAAGACCTCAGGTAACTGCCCTAAACACCTAAATACACCTAAAAGACCTAAGATGGCTGCTCTAAACATCTTAATTTGCCTTAAAGATCTCAGGTAACTGCTCTAAACATATGAATTCACCTCAAAGACCTCAGGTTACTGCTCTAAACCTTTGAATTCACCTCAAAGACCTCAGGTAACTGCTCTAAACATCTGAATTCACCTCAAAGACCTCAGGTAACTGCTCTAAACATCTGAATTCACCTCAAAGACCTCAGGTAACTGCTCTAAACATCTGATTCACCTCAAAGACCTCAGGTAACTGCTCTAAACATCTGAATTTACCTCAAAGACCTGAGGTAACTGATCTAAACATCTGAATTTACCTCAAAGACCTCAGGTAACTGCTCTAAACATCTGAATTCACCTCAAAGACCTCAGGTAACTGCTCTAAACATCTGATTCACCTCAAAGACCTCAGGTAACTGCTCTAAACATCTGAATTTACCTCAAAGACCTGAGGTAACTGATCTAAACATCTGAATTTACACCAAAGACCTCAGGTAACTGCTCTAAACATCTGAATTCACCTCAAAGACCTCAGGTAACTGCTCTAAACATCTGAATTCACCTCAAAGACCTCAGGTAACTGCTCTAAACATCTGAATTCACCTCAAAGACCTCAGGTAACTGCCCTATACAGTTGAGTCTGAGGGAACCGAGGGATCTGTCCAGGGTGCTGAAAGCACGAACCTATTTATCTCAGTTCTCTTTCTGAAGTGTGAACCGCAGGCCAGTTCACCTGCGCTGGATGCTGCTCAGAATCGAGCGTGTTCCAGGCGTTAATGCATTAGAGGGAGGAAATGAATGCGCTGCATTATGTATCAATTAAAAAGCGACCATCTGTATTTGTACCGCGCGCGAGGCAGAGCAGATTTGTGAATGACTCTTGCACTTTTGTGTCCTCGGTCGGTGGATGTAGGTCAATTTGCGCGATTCAATTTGCAGCCATAGCTGCTACCTGCTCTGCGTCGTGGCTCAATGCCAGGCGCGCTTTGTTTTCGTCTGGCTCTCTTCTCTCGTCACGCTGCGCGGGGCCAAATCACTAGTGATTGAATTACACGTCTCATCTCCGCGATTTGGTGATTTCCAGCGTCCGCCTTTAAACACTGAAGGACATCCATCTGGGAGAGGATCCGAGGGCGAGCACTGAAAGAGAAAACGCTCAGGTGTTGTTAATTCTGAACTATAGGTCTGAAGTAAGCGCGCGTTCATTCAGCTCTGAATCAACTCCGAGCCGCTATCAATAAAGGAGGATTGAAAACGCTCGGAGCGCTTAAAGGGGAGAAATGTTAACAATGCTGAAGATGCGCTCAAAGACTCCACCTGCCCGTCAAAAACACCTCCGAGGTGCGAATGAATGAGAAATAAATCTATGCGTGAGATAAAACAGCTCGCGCTCCTTTGTTTCATTTAACAGCAGATGCACGTTTGAAATCGCTCAGAGGGAGGAAGAGGGGGGCGTGAACGAGGAAAAACAGGAGGGAGAGAGAGACTGAAAAAGAGAGTGAGGGAGAGAGCCTGAAAAAGAGAGTGAGGGAGAGAGAGGGAGAGAGTGAAAAAGAGAGTGAGGGAGAGAGACTGAAAAAGAGAGTGAGGGAGAGTGAAAAAGAGAGTGAGGGAGAGAGACTGAAAAAGAGAGTGAGGGAGAGAGAGGGAGAGAGTGAAAAAGAGAGTGAGGGAGAGAGACTGAAAAAGAGAGTGAGGGAGAGAGAGGGAGAGAGTGAAAAAGAGAGTGAGGGAGAGAGACTGAAAAAGAGAGTGAGGGAGAGAGAGGGAGAGAGTGAAAAAGAGAGTGAGGTAGAGAGACTGAAAAAGAGAGTGAGGGAGAGAGTGAAAAAGAGAGTGAGGGAGAGAGACTGAAAAAGAGAGTGAGGGAGAGAGAGAGAGAGTGAAAAAGAGAGTGAGGGAGAGAGAGAGAGACCAAAAGAGAGAGAGAGAGAGAGAGAGAATGCAAAAGAGAGTGAAGGAGAGAGAGAGAGACCAAAAAAGAGAGTGGGGGAGAGAGAGACCAAGAGAGAGAGAGAGAGAGACAGAGAGAGAGAGTGAAAAAGAGTGTATGAGAGAGAGAGACAGAGAATGAAAAAGAGAGTGAGGGAGAGAGAGACAGAGAGAGAGAGACCAAAAGAGAGAGAGAGAGAGAGAGAGAGAGACAGAGAATGAAAAAGAGAGTGAGGGAGAGAGAGACAGAGAGAGAGACCAAAAGAGAGAGAGAGAGAGAGACAGAGAATGAAAAAGAGAGTGAGGGAGAGAGAGAGAGAGAGAGAGAGTGAAAAAGAGTGTGTGAGAGAGAGAGACCAAAAGAGAGAGAGAGAGAGACAGAGAATGAAAAAGAGAGTGAGGGAGAGAGAGAGAGAGAGAGAGAGAGAGAGAGTGAAAAAGAGTGTGTGAGAGAGAGAGACCAAAAGAGAGAGAGAGAGAGAGACAGAGAATGAAAACGAGAGTGAGGGAGAGAGAGACCAAAAAAGAGAGTGAGGGAGAGAGAGAGAGACCAAGAGAGAGAGAGACCAAGAGAAAGAGAGAGAGAGAGAGTGAAAAAGAGAGAGTGAGAGGAAGAGAGAGAGAGACCAAAAAAGAGAGTGAGGGAGAGAGAGACCGAGAGAGAGAGACCAAAAGAGAGAGAGAGAGAGAGAGAGAGACAGAGAGAGAGAGAGTGAAAAAGAGTGTGTGAGAGAGAGAGACCAAAAGAGAGAGAGAGAGAGAGACCAAAAAAGAGAGTGAGGGAGAGAGAGACAGAGAGAGAGACCAAAAGAGAGAGAGAGAGAGAGAGACAGAGAATGAAAAAGAGAGTGAGGGAGAGAGAGAGAGAGAGAGAGAGAGTGAAAAAGAGTGTGTGAGAGAGAGAGACCAAAAGAGAGAGAGAGAGAGACAGAGAATGAAAAAGAGAGTGAGGGAGAGAGAGAGAGAGAGAGAGAGAGAGTGAAAAAGAGTGTGTGAGAGAGAGAGACCAAAAGAGAGAGAGAGAGAGAGACAGAGAATGAAAACGAGAGTGAGGGAGAGAGAGACCAAAAAAGAGAGTGAGGGAGAGAGAGAGAGACCAAGAGAGAGAGAGACCAAGAGAAAGAGAGAGAGAGAGAGTGAAAAAGAGAGAGTGAGAGGAAGAGAGAGAGAGACCAAAAAAGAGAGTGAGGGAGAGAGAGACCGAGAGAGAGAGACCAAAAGAGAGAGAGAGAGAGAGAGAGAGACAGAGAGAGAGAGAGTGAAAAAGAGTGTGTGAGAGAGAGAGACCAAAAGAGAGAGAGAGAGAGAGAGAGAGAGACAGAGAATGAAAAAGAGAGTGAGGGAGAGAGAGACAGAGAGAGAGACCAAAAGAGAGAGAGAGAGAGAGACAGAGAATGAAAAAGAGAGTGAGGGAGAGAGAGAGAGAGAGAGAGAGAGAGAGAAAAAGAGTGTGTGAGAGAGAGAGACCAAAAGAGAGAGAGAGAGAGACAGAGAATGAAAAAGAGAGTGAGGGAGAGAGAGAGAGAGAGAGAGAGTGAAAAAGAGTGTGTGAGAGAGAGAGACCAAAAGAGAGAGAGAGAGAGAGACAGAGAATGAAAACGAGAGTGAGGGAGAGAGAGACCAAAAAAGAGAGTGAGGGAGAGAGAGAGAGACCAAGAGAAAGAGAGAGAGAGAGAGTGAAAAAGAGAGAGTGAGAGGAAGAGAGAGAGAGACCAAAAAAGAGAGTGAGGGAGAGAGAGACCGAGAGAGAGAGAGAGAGACCAAGAGAAAGAGAGAGAGACAGAGAGAGAGAGAGAGAGAGAGAATGAAAAAAGAGTGAGGGGGAGAGAGAGAGAGACAAAGACAGAGAGAGAGAGAGAGAGAGAGAGAGAGAGAGATAAAAAGAGAGTGAGACCTTCTCTCTCCACTTCTCTCTCTTTCTCTTTCCTTCTTAATAGCTGTGGTAATGAGTTCCAAAACAGTTTAATGGAGTTTCCCTGAAATGACCATCATGTTCTGGCTATTTACTGAGCAAGTGTGAGAGAGAAACTCCAAAGTTCTTTCAGTGCCATTTAGCTTTACCTTGAACAATTATTTACAGCACTGCAGCGTGTAACTCACTCTAATACTGAGACCTTACGGGAGGGTAAGAGAAAGCATTAGTCCACATGTCAACATCACCTGATGAAACACCACCAACTCTGATCAAGATGAACAGGGGACAGGAAGAGCCAACTCCACATTAGTGGGCTCATTCAAAATATTATCATATTGATGTTAACGTGAAATACTCAATGACAGACAAAATAGTCCCTGATTATGAAACTATATATGATAAAATTCTATATAATGATTATTATATTCTGACTCAAATCCAAAAACATAAAAAAGTTGTGCAGGGGTCCTTTTGGTGTGTGTTGCCTAGAGGCAACATCGAGAGACAAGGGGTAGAAATGACATAGAGCCATGTTTCCTGCAGTGGTGAAACCAGGCTTGTGGAAAATCCATTCCACAGCCACAGTGTTGCTTCTAGGCAACAAACATCCATCCATCCATCCATCCATCCTCCAAGCCGCTTCTCCGTCAGGGTAACAAACATATTTCTGCAAATTCACATAACAAAAAATTGATGCTGAATGTTACAGAAGAGGTTTATATGTGCTGTGTGTTATTGTAAAGTGAGGAAATGAGTTTGTTGCCCTGAGGCAACACCGTGCAATAGAGGGTTAACCCATGCTCTAGAGAGAGCACACTTAAATACGCCAAGGTTTCATGTTCCGTTTGAGTTTAAAATGCGTAATAATAATCTTGGGTGCCCAAATTTTGCGCACATGTATGTATGTACATATATATATATATATATATATATATATACACACACACAACAGTAACATACCAAGTTTTAAGATTTTGCCCTGGCAGTGATGATATAAGCGAAGAAACAAACAAACAAATGAATCCGTGTCCTGGCTCCTATTTTGGTCTCCCTTTAAACCTCATCTATCCACTGCAGGGGTGCAGGCATGTGTGTGTGTGTTGGTCAGTGTGTGATGGATGGCTGATTGGTGGCTCTCCCTGGGGCGGGGGGAGCTCTCTCTCTCCTCAGGGCAGGGGGGGAATTAAATGGCGGTTTGTCTCCTGTGGGTCCTCAGCTGCTGAGAGCGGCCGGCCAATTTCACACACATCACAGAGACCATTACTGAGGGCTGTCAGGGGAACCGTCAGATCGCGCATGGGGGGGGTGTTGAGAGGGCTGATACACACACACACACACACACACACACACACACACACACACACACACACACACACACACACACACATACAAATACACGCATGTCATCACAAACATGGTAATTCAAATATACAAACTAATGACTGAGCTACATATATTACATATATCGCTGCTGTTGGAAGAAAACCTCGTATCTTCATTTTTCATGTTTTTCAGTTTTTGACATAATGTTAAAAAGGCCTGTTGCCCTTTTTATTCTGTGTAAATTTCATGGTGAATGGACCAAATGAAATGGCCCAAAATAACTTTGAAAGACGTCTGGTTCCATTGACTTGCATTAGAAGCAGAGTATATATTTTTCCTTCTCCTGTAAAGTTACCATTTTGGAGCTATGAGGTTTTGTTCCGACAACAATTATAATATATATATATATCATAACACTTGAAACTTTACGCTGGCCAATGTTTCAGTAGTGATTTTTCTGGTGGTGATCATTTCAGCTCATTTTGAGCAGAACTTAAAAATGCAGCCAGTACATGACCAGCAAACACAGCTTTGACCAATTTTACACACATAAAATAAATAAAATCATCATATTTTTCATTAAAACACAGAAAGTGCTCAAGTGCAGAAAAAATGTGTGCTTCGATAATAATAATTCATAATGTTCCACGCTGATTTTCAGACTTTGGGACACATTCATTTCAGAGATCTAACTGCTCACCATGTGGTCATGAGGGACAGGGATGCAGCGTCACTTCCCGCTCCAATATGCAGGGGTGTGGCTAAAATTAGACTCCGCCTACAGACTAAATCTCTTTGTGTTTCAGTGGAGACATTAAAACATGGAACAGTTTTTTTTACTTCAAAAATAAACTCCTGATAAATCTAAATCTTTCAACTTCACTTTAAAAGAAATGTAAAATCCGCAAAAAAGTCATTTTAAAAAATGGAAAAAAAATCTGAATTATTTTCACAAGTGTTAGGGTTAGGGTTAGGGTTAGAGATTAGACTTTGGGACAGATACCTCCCAATAGAAAGTATCCTACAAATGATGATTTTATATATATTTAGATTATTGCTATGTCTATTCATGTCTTGGGTTTAAATTGATCAGAACATAATCTTTGCAAATATCTAAAATCTAAAAACATCATTGTTTTTAAAAATAGTTTTTTTTTATGTGTAGACTGCATATACTGGGGAAGCGCGCGCACACACACACACACACACACACACACACACACACACACACACACACACACACATTTTTATCGACAGTGCTGTCCATCTCACTTATCTGCGCTAATTAATGCTCTCTCCATTAACACCCAGACCGGCCTCAGACCATCAGTGTGTGATTTACACACACGCACACACACACCCACACACACACACCCACACACACACAATTTAAAAATGAAAAAGCCGATCAACTTGAAATTTTAAGTCAAACTTCTTCAGCTTTTAGTTTTTATTTTTATCTTTTATTTTATTCAATGTTTACTCAGAAAACAGCATCTTAGGTCATGTCAATTTATCAGTTTACATTTAATGTGTTTGCCTTCTTATAACCTGACTAGATTATCATTCAGGGCCTGTCCCAATTAAAGCATATTTAGGTTATTTCCATCCTTAAGCTATGACTACCACCATCACACGGCGCCTTCAGCCTTCCTCCTCTGAACCACTAATGTTTCGAAACAGTGAGTGTGTTTACTTGCACGGTTACTTCAACTTAATAATCTGATAACTGCAGAAAATCAGATTCAGTCAGTAGTCTGATCAACACATTTACTCTTCAGCAGCAATGGGGAAACTCCAGGTCTACATGAATTAGACAGTAATCCGATTTCTGCTTTACGACCAGCTAATAGAAGATGTGACGTAAACATAATGTGAAATAAAGGAGCACTTTGCCTGAAAATTTGAACATGCATTATCTAGAAGATGAAAAGCATTCAAATCCTTCATTTCATCAAGCATGTAGTCGGTTTTGCTGCGTCTCATGGCAGCACTGCTCGCTTATTTCCGGTACCACTGTCTACTTTCGCACATGACTGATTAATCTGAAAGAAATCAGAGTAAGAGTTCACATGCACTGAGAAATCAGATTACTGACCTAAACTCCCGCTCTCTTTATTAGATTTCTTAATCGGATTTCTAGACTGTTCCCCAGTCTAAGAAATCAGAGTGTACTGTTTACATGACCATATGAAAAATCAAATAGCTGCAGAAATGCGATTGTCATTAGATTATTAAGTGCATGTAAGTGCACTCAGTGCTTCCTCGATCAAGCAAAAGAGAACATAAATAAAATACCTAAATGATGTTACAGAAAAATGTTGAGATCAGTTTGCCAACTCATTAGCTTTTCTTAACTTACCTGCTGACAGCATGATAAATTGCTAAGATTAAACTGGGCTGTACAGCGCTCACATTTGTAATTAAGCAAAACATTAGACAGAAGTAACAGCACGTTTACCTCTACTTGGGGCACAGCCCTTTTCTTGTCTGTGGAGAAATTGTACTTTTATTTCTACTTAAAATAGTTTTTTTTGGAGGCACAGTATTTTTTTTCCTTCTGTTTAGAGTAGATTGTTTGTGAAATATCTGTACTTTTACTTCTACTTATTGTAGATTGTCTGCGGAGTAAACATACTTTACTTTATTTAGTGTAGTTTGTCTGCAGAGTAACCATACTTTTACTTCTACTTATTGTAGATTGTCTGCGGAGTGACCATACTTTACTTTTATTTAGTGTAGTTTGTCTGCAGAGTAACCATACTTTTACTTCTACTTATTGTAGATTGTCTGCGGAGTGACCATACTTAACTTTTACTTAGTGTAGCTTTTCTTGGGAATAAATGTACTTTTATTTCTACTTATTGTAGATTGTCTGTTAAGTAACCATATTTCTAAATAATGTAGATTGTCTGTGGAATAACTATACTTTACTTTTACTTACTGTAGATTGTCTGCAGAGTAACCATACTTTTATTTCTATGTAGTGTAGATTGTCTGAGGAGTATATAATATATATAATAATATAATTTTATTTCTACTTATTATATATTGTCTGTTAAGTAACCATACTTCTACTTAGTGTAGGTTGTCTGCGGAGTAACCATAATTTTACTTCTACTTAGTGTAGATTGTCTGTTGAGTAACCATGCTTTTACTTCTACTTAGTGTAGATTGTTTGCTTAGCATGGATTGTCTGTGGAGTAACTGTACTTTTACTTTTACTTAGCACAGATTGTCTGTGCAGTAATTTAAATAAAAATTTTATTTTAATTAGGGTAGACTGTTTCTTGAGTACTTCTATATTTGCTTCTACTTAGAGTAGATAATCTCTGGAGTAACTGTATATATATATATATATATATATATATATATATATTTAGTAGATTTTCTGTGGACTAACTACTTTGTGTTTTACCTAGGGTAGACTGTCAATACAGTAACTGTATACTTACTTTTCTCTGGAGTAACAGTATAGCATAGATTGTCTATGAAATAGCTATTTAGATTGCATAGGTTGTCTATGGAGTAAATCATTTTATTAAACTTAGAGTACATTGTCTTTGGAGTAACTTTACTTTTTCTTCTTAGTGTAGATGGCATCTGCAGTAACTACTTTTGCTTCAAATAAGGGTAAATTATCTCTGAGGTAACCGTGCTTTTACTTCTAGTTACTGTGTATTGTCTCTGGACTTTTAGTCCTACTTAATGTAGATTGTCTGTGGAATAACTGCACTTCCTCTGGGCATAGATTGTATCTGGAGTAAATACATTTTATTTAATTTCGCGTAGATTCCCTGTGGAAGAACTACTTTTAATTCTACTTAGCATAGATTATATCAGGAGTAAATTTTATTTTATTTATATTTATTTTATTTTTATTTTAGGTTGTTTCAAGAGTAACTGACTTTTTTTACTCCATCTACCTGTTAGTGGGGCAGGTTGTAGACTGTTTAGATTGTCTAGATTGACAATCTAGATTGTCTGCGCAGTAACCATACTTTTATATCTACTTAGCATATATTGTCTGTGGAGTAACTATATTTTAGTTTAATTAGGGTAGATCATCTCTGGAGTAACTGAATATTTACTTTTACTTAGAGTTGTCTCTGAAGTAACTACATATTATTTTAATCATCTCTGGAGAAATTGTACATTTACTTCTACTGAGCATAGATTGTCTGTGAACTTACAGTACTATTACTTCTACTTAGCATATATTGTCTTTGGAGTAACTGTACTTTTACTTCTACTTAGCATAGGTTGTCTGTGGACTAACCATATTTGGTAACACTTTATTTG
Organism: Pygocentrus nattereri; assembly: GCF_015220715.1. Taxonomy (NCBI): domain Eukaryota; kingdom Metazoa; phylum Chordata; class Actinopteri; order Characiformes; family Serrasalmidae; genus Pygocentrus; species Pygocentrus nattereri. The sequence continues at coordinate 35,711,809 of NC_051226.1, read as the reverse complement.
AAGGCTACCTACATAAGGGCTTCATAACACATTAATAAGCACTAAATAATGTGTTTATGAACCACTACTTGAACATTTATTAAATGCTTATGTCGGTTCTCGCAACCTGACATAAGATTATGAAATAAATGACATTGTACTGACATAATAAGAATAAACGTTAAACATATTTACAGCACTAAACATATTTAAAACACTACACATAACTATTTATCTCAGCATTCTTAAGACAACATTGTATTGATATAAGATGAAATATGCCTGGAAACTACCCCCTCTTCCCTCCATGGCATGGATAAGATGATTGATGCAATTTTATATCTATAGAACTGACATAAGCACTTAATTAATGTTCAAGTAGTGCTTCATAAACACATTATTCGGTGCTTATGAGTGCGTCATGAAGCCCTTATGTAGGTAGCCTTCAAATAAAGTGTTACCCAGTATTTTTACTTCTACTTAGTGTAGATTGTCTTTGGAGTAACTACTTTTACTTTCTCTTAGGATAGATCGTATTTGGAGTAACTACATTTTGTTTTAATTGAGGTGGATTGTCTGTGGAGTAACTGTACTTTTACTTCTACTTAGTGTTAATTGTCTTTGGAGTATTTATACTTTTACTTCTACTTAGTGTAGACTGTTTGTGGAGTAACTGTACTTTTCCGTTTACTTAGCATAGGTTGTCTGGAGTTGTCACGATTGTCTCCTCCCAGTCCTGTCCATGTGCTTTTATTTTCATTGAGTTCTTCCTGGTCCTGACACCTTGTTTTCAGACCCTGCCCTTGATTACTTCCACCTGTGTCTGGTTAGCCACCTGTGTCTTGTTTACCCATTGTATTTAAGCCCTGTGTTTGTCCTAGTTTGTAGCTGGTCTTTGTTTTCTCATGTGGTGTATATTCTTGTGGTCTTTGTTCTATCCTGTGGTGTTTTGTTTATTTCTGGCCTCTGTAGTGTTTCCAATCTGTGTTTTGTTAAGTTATGTTGGTCCCTCGATACCCCCATGTTGGCTCCTTGACCCTGAACTGTTTTGACCTTGAGTATGGATTTGCCCATAATAAATCTCTTGTACTTAGCATAGATTGTCTGGAGTAAATACTTTCACTTTTACCTAGTGTAGATTGTCTTTGGAGTAACTGTACTTTTACTTTCTCTTAGGATTGTATTTGAAGTAACTACGCTTTATGTTAAGGTAGCTCTGTGGAGTAACTGCACTTTTGCTTCTACTTAGCACAGATGTGATCTGGAGTAAATATATTTCATTTTATTGGGGTAGACCATCTGTAACTGTATATTTACTTCTACTTAGAATAGATTGTCTCTGGAGTAAAAGTATGTTTAGCTTCACTTGGCACAGATTGTCTATGGGTCAATTGTAGTTTTCCTTCTACTTAGCATAGGTTTTCCTTCTACTTAGCAACTTTGGTGAGAAATATTATTCACTATTATTCACGTCTTAATTAAATGTAGCATTTCTAGTCCCTGTGTCTGTATCTCTGAGTATGGTGTTTGTGTTGAGGAGTTAATTTAAGATCATTTGTGTGTACATAGACATGTGAGAGAGTGCGAAAGAGAGAGAAGGCAGTTGTGATAGACTGTGTATGTATGTGTGAGAAAGACTATGTCAGGCATGGTGGGTTATATGTGTGGTGCGAGTGAATGTCGAGGGTGGCAGGTTTTATAGCATGTGTGTAAGATAGAGCATCAAGTGTGGCAGGTTGTGTTATATGTGTATGCGAGAAAAGGAGAACATGTCAGGAACAGTGGGTTGTGAAACGTACCTGTGAGAGATGGTATGTCAGGTGTAGTAGGTGGTGTATAGTGCTTGCATATCTATTATGGTCTTACGGTTTCAAGGTTCCTCCTAGTACATAAGAATCCACTTCTAGGTCAAACAAATCTAAAATTTTAATACAAATCTAACTCCAAAAAGTTGGCACAGTAGGAAATAAAATCAATTTCAGTCCCACTTTATATTAAGTGTCTCTAATAACTGTGTAGATACATGCGAACAACATATGCAACAACAATGTAACTACTAATGATTTAGTCATTCTTACAGATGGATTAACTTCAGGAAAATTCCTGTGTAGTTGTTATGTAGGTACAGTGTTATTACAGAATGGTATTAATCAATGTGATGTGATTATGTTACAACAGAGTTATTCCACAGTGATTATCTAAAACATACTTTTATTTTTGGAAAGGATCTCTGATCTGTAGTGTAACAAAAAGATACACTTGTGTAGTTACATGAGTCAAAACTGAAGTCAATGCACATGTAATTACATGGGCTATACATATGTAATCCATTTGTAACACTGACTAAACCATCAATAGTTAGTGTTGTTGCATGTGTTATTCATGTGTAACTACACAGTTATTAGAGACACTTAATATAACGTGGGACCTTAATTTCTCCGTTTCTGTAGGCATGATTACCGCTGTGTAACATCAGCTTCCCTTGGTAATCATTTGGAAACTGAACATACCAGTTGTTTTAATTATGAAAGTGGATTTTTTTTCTTGGGCCTCTGTTGTTGTATATTACACTTCATAACATGTTACAGGTCTGTCTAGCACCTGCACTCTTTTACTGCAAAGCCTTGCTGTTGTAACACATGCAGAATGTGGCTTGGCATTGCCTTGCTGAAACAAACAGGGGCATTCCTGAAAAAGACATCATCTAGATGGCAGCATATGTTGCTACATATTTTATGTTGGTAACAATCGAGATGGTCTTTTTCCTCTTTGGCCCAGAGAACACAATGTCCTATAATTCAACAGCAATTTAAAGGTGGACAAAGCATTTGCTGATACGTCGCACCAATCCATCACAGATGTGATTAAGCCCAGAGAAGTCGGTGGTGTTTCTGGACACGGTGATGAACTGTGTTTACTGACAAGGTTTTTCCGAACTATACCTGTTTGCGCTCATTGTGCCAATTGAGCCCATTCTGAATTCACTGTTTTTGTGAAGTCATGCAAACCAACACATTTACACACATCTACATATTCAGTCTAAATTGAAGTTAGAGTGTTTTAGACATGACTGTTATTTTGAATGAGCCACAGTTCTATTTATGTCAGTTAATAGATTCTGCTCTCCAGAGAGACGTATGGAAGGTACAAAGCTGGGCAGCCAATCAGAACAGAGGTAATTTACATATATAGTTGTATGCAAAAGATAGAGCACCCCCTGGTCAAATGACGTGCTTTGTTGACACTCTAATTAAAAGCAATTTAACACATTCTCTACACAGAACACACATTATTACACACAATCACTGTGAATTTACTGAATTTAACAAATAAAAAAAAATGTTTTGCACTGTTGTTTTATTTTCATCCCCCAATACGATGAACTTTAAGTTTGTGTGCTGTAGAGAATGTGTTAACCTTTTTTACTTGCACAGTCAACAAAATGTGTCATTTGACTGGGGGCGCACAGACTTGTGCATATAAATGTATTATCAAATTATCTATGTATCTGTTGTTTCCCAAAGTTAACCCCATATATTCCATTGCCTTAAACAGCACCATGGCCTACGAATATCTCAGAAAAGCAATTAAAAAAAGAGGCTTCTATTTATAGGAACAAGCAAAAATGATTGAAAATATAAAAATATACAGCTCAAAGCTTAAAGAAACTGATGAATATGAATGCTCATCAAAATAATATATTGACCTAAATGCATGAGTGGTGATGTTCATATTTCATAATAGTTTCCCTTTCATTTCTACCACCTACTTAATACTGACTAGGTTATCATACCGTGAAAATGTCAAACCATAACAGTCCCAGTATCTATGTGAATGTGTGCGCACTCAGTTCCATCCACTGTCAGTGCAACTTAATGAGGGAGATTACCTGCATCCCTCGACTCATCCTAATGAGGTAATGAGTGTGTGTGTGTGTGTGTGTGTGTGTGCCCCCATCTACTCCATTAATCACAGCAGGGTGGGCAGGGTCACACACCGTGACCATGGACCCCCAAACCCCCCCCCACTCATCCACTAATGGACCGACCAAAGGTGCATTTAGCTAAATAGCTCTGACTGCCTATAACATCGCAGTGAGGGAGGTGACCAGGGGGAAGGGACTGGGATGGACGTGTAGAGAGCGAAGACATGACAGGATGACTGGATGACCTTTTTCATACGAGTGATGAAATGTATGACATTAAAACAACCGGTGATTTGAGCGCAACTGGTGGACCAGCTTCAGTGTGTGGAAATACCGGAGCCTTATTTGCATATTATTTGGGACAGTTTCTAATGCACTAGGCTAACAAGTCACTTTGTGTGAGTCTGAGTCAAGTCTCTACGGTATGAGTTGAAGTCTGAGTCTGAGTCAAGTCTCTGAGGTCAAAGTCTGGTCTTCAGTCTCTAGAGTGCAAGTCAAGTCTTGAACCTTGAATCTCTGAGGTGCATGTTTAAGTTGAGTTACTGAGAAGTGACTCCTAGTTGAGTCTCACATTTCTGAGGTGGGAGTCCAAGTTGAGCCTCAAGTCTCTGAGGAATGTGTCCAAGTTGACCCTCTGCATCAAGTCTCTGAGACTGTGAATCCAGGTCCAGTCTCAAGTTTGTGTTTGAGGTACATGTCAAAATCAAGTCTCAAGTCTCTGCAATGCCAATCTAACTCGAGTCTCAAGTCAGAGTCAAGTTTTTAGTCTCTGGGATGTGCCTCTACATCTAGACTGAAGTCAAAAGTGGAAGTACAAAGTAGTTTCTAATATAGTGGCCAGTGAGTGAAGGGAAAAGGTAGGTATTTCTAATAAAGTGGCCAGTGAGTGGAAGTACAAGGTGGGTGTTTCTAATAAAGTGGCCAGTGAGTGGAAGCACAAGGTGGGTGTTTCTAATAAAGTGGCCAGTGAGTGAAAGTATAAGGTGGGTATTTCTAATAAAGTGGCCAGTGAGTGGAAGTACAAGGTGGGTGTTTCTAATAAAGTGGCCAGTGAGTGGAAGTACAAGGTGGGCGTTTCTAATAAAGTGGCCAGTGAGTGGAAGTACAAGGTGGGTGTTTCTAATAAAGTGGCCAGTGAGTGGAAGTACAAGGTAGATGTTTGTAATAAAGTGGCCAGTGAGTGGAAGTACAAGGTGGGTGTTTCTAATAAAGTGGCCAGTGAGTGGAAGCACAAGGTGGCCAAAGAAAAATTGTGCAAATCAAATTCATAATTGTGGGTGGATGCCAAAAATGAAAAAGCAGGAAACAGTCTAGTGAAGGGAAATGGATAGATAGATTAAATGTTAGATTCAATTCAGTTATGAATAAACAAAGGGATGGATAAATGGAAAATGGATGGAAAGAAACAAAAGAAATATGGAGGAAAGTGAGAGTGTGAAAGACAGAGTGAGAAAAACGCTTAGGTATATGAGAGAGGGTCAAACGAAGTGCTGAAGAGAGAGAGAGAGAGAGAGAGAGAGGGAGAGAGGGAGAGAGAGAATATAGAGAGATTACAGGAAGAGAGAAAGATGCAAGGAGAGTGAAAGAGAGAAAAAGTCATACAGACAGAGAGAGAGAGTGAGAGAAAGATGCAGATAGACTGAAAGGGAGACAGAGAGAGAGAGAGAGAGAGAGAGAGAGTATATAATCTGGTCTCCGTATGGAAGGCTGTGCTCTGCTCTCTCCTGGCTCACCGCCCCAGCAGCCACTTGAATTAGCAGCTGAGGATTATGGGGGAGCGCTCATTAATGGGCCAGACAAACAGCAGCCAGTGTGAATATTTGCACCCAGAAATTGAAAAGATTAAGTTCTATTTGGCGATGACTGGCAGCCTCCGCTTCGCACAGACAAGCTACTGTTAAATATTCATATGCTGCCCGCGAGGCTACGGCTGTGTGTGTGTGTGTGTGTGTGTCTCTGCATGCGTACACAGATGTGTGAGAGAGTGTGAATGTGTGTACAGCTGTGTGCTCATTTGTTGACGTGAATTGTTGAGAAATATGTGAGCGTGGAATAGAGGAAAGCGGCTCAGTCGTTTCGAGGTCTACGTGTGAGTGTTCGCAGGTACTGCTATTTTTCGGCAAGACCACATGCTAGAAACCATCAGCCAGGAAAACAATGGAATATCTTGTCAACAAGTCAAACTAAACTCAATTTTTCATCATAATAAGCATGATCCAGCGTATCAGACAGGCCTGGATCAAACCATAGGTTGTATGGGTGCATGCCCAGGGGCTAGGAGGGATGCGAACCATCACAACAAAATCTAAGCCACAATGGGAATGTTACCAAAACCAAAAAAAGGAAAAAAAAACTTGTCATTGTGATTGTCACCGCTGTTGTTCCCATCTTTCTTGAGTGCCCAGTTGATTTATTTCTTCTCCAATCACTGCTTAGCAAACGTTTCACTATGTACCATTACTTTAGTCAAGCTTTCAGTGTTTTAGCAGAAGCTGTTCTCGACTATGAACTCGCTAGTTTCATATATAACGTCATCCAAGGTAAGATATACATGGTCCATAAAAATGTTCCATGTCTACCATTGCTAGATTGCTACATTGATGACATAAGTTGACGAAGCAACCTTCACACCTTGTTTTTATGTAAATGTAACACAATATTTTGTGTCCTAATTAGAAAATCCTGATTGCATAATCCATGTATTCCACTCCAGATCAGGTGACGAAATGTTGAAGTTCATTTTGCTGCCCTTGCTCAAGTGCCACTCTAGGCGATTGCCAAGTTGGCATATGTGGCCCACCAGCTCTGGGTACAAAGCCATCCCCCCAGCACTGAGCTGTGGAGCAGTGGAACTGTGTTCTCTGAAGTGATGGCGCTCCATCCAGTACCTTTGGGATGAGTTGTAGTGATCCCGAACTGACCATCCAACATCAGTACCTGACCTCACTAATGCTCAATCAAATCCTCACAGCAATGTTCCAACATCTAGTATAAAGCCTAGTATATACCTTTCATTTCTTAAGAAATGTTGCCTACATTTCCCAAAACCAGACATTACCTATTGAGTTATACGACCCCACTAATTCTGCTCTTGTGGCTGAATGCAATCAAATCCTTAAAGCAGCATTCTAATATCTAGTGTAAACCCTTCCCAGAGGAATAAAAAGCTGCCACTGCAGCAAACTCCCTATTGATACCCTTGATTGCAGAAGAAACACTAGATGAGTGGAGGTCTATTCCATACTGGAGCTTAAACCTGGGTTACATTATCCCAAACCACCCATTACCTATTGATTATAGTTATATGCTTCCTATGATGTTGATTTTCAGTGATCATGGAGATGATCCTCTGGAAAGAATCCTTCTTTTATTGAAGCAGTTCCATGTGGATGCAGTGCTTGGCCCCCGTGCCCAGCAGTGTGGGACGGTGATTAATGACATGCCCTTTAAGAACCCAATGTTAATGCCAACCCCCACTGGCACCTCCCCCCACTAAATGGCAAAGCCACAATGCACAAAACAGGGCACAGTGGATCTGACAAGCTAAATTAATCTATCATAGAGTCTTCACCCATAAGTCAAGTTAGTAGCCGAATAGACTCTCAGGGGTTGTACGGTTAATTAAAAAATGAAGCTAGGACTTAGGAGCTAAAATGACACCATCGCTCAGGATTTGGTGAACCACTTTTGTTGCAGTGTTTTTATACATAGATCATGTGCATGTGGAAATACAACAAAGATGCAGTCTTTTATGCAGTCAGTTATGAAATATTTTTGGGCCATCTTGCATGCATTGCACTGCTTGGGACCTGGCCACAGATTTTCAATGACGTTACAAAGTTTTGGCTTGATTTTCTTCAAATTGTTCAACCCAGATTTCTAGGTTTTGGATCAGTGTCCTGTTGTAAAAGCCATCATCTGTCACATTTGCTTGCAGAGTTTGCTGATATTTAGCAGAATACGTTCTTCCCTCTACCTGTAAAACAACGTTTCCTGTGGTGTTCACACCACCTGCAAGTATAACAGATCCCAGGCTTAACAGTCAGCAAGGTGCTCGTTTTATTCAAATGCTGCTCATTTTTTCCAAACATACCTTGTGCTGATTGTTGCCAACGAGTTCCATTTTTCCCTTCATCAGTCCACATGTCCACATATGTCAGATGCAGACTTTGGTGACGAGGTCACAGGTAAAGTTTGATGACTCTTCCAAGCAATGCTGCACAACCTCTCCTGTGTCAGCTAAACCTTCCTGCAGGTTCTTTGCTGTCATATGGGGGTTTTGCTTTGCCTTTCTGGACAGCATATGAGCAATTCTGTCTGAGAGTTTTCTTGGTCTTCCAGTTCTTGCCTTGACTTTTACAGCTATTCCTTGAAGACATTTCGGACAGTGGAACTTGCAACCTGGAAGCATACACAGTTGTTATTTATATATATTTTTATAGAATTCTCCTGCTTTATAGCCATCAGTTAGATTCATTTTTATATCCTCAGTCAGCAGCTTAAAGGAGCCAATGGTTGTCAAGGCTTAGCACAAGGTCTGAGTCAGAGAATGTATTATGCTCTGAATTAGTCATCAGCTGACAGTTCCTAATGACCATTCTTAACCTGCCTAACTAGTTCTAACGAGTCAATTATGACCTGATGAATTACTTAAGTTCCAAAAGTTTTGCACATTAGACGATTACTATTTAAATGTATTCTGTTTTTAAATTACACAAATGTAATATAAAGGTACAGTGTATTTATATTTGCCAAAAATGGTTTGTTACAGAGGTTGTGTATGAAATATGCAAGATGGCCAGGGGTACACGAATACACACATAGACATACGTATACACAATGCACACACATATATAGACCCGCCACGGTGCACATGGTGCTTCTACACTGTGAGTCCATCACAGCCCAGCATGGAGTCACTCTGACACCCCGTCGATCAGTCCAGCACGACTCTGCTTGGCTGTGAGATTGCCTCCCGTGAGCTCTCTGCAAATACAGCTCCCATTCATTTCCCTGACACCAGTAGATTCTCCACACCTGACAAAGCTGTTTACCCAATGCCTCCCTGCTCCGGCCCACGCCAGCGCTAATGTTTTCCTCTCCTCAGCCGATCGATAGGTTCGGAAGCACACAAACAGTGGGTCCCCCCGGCAAAGCAGAGCCTGTGCTGGAAGACCAGCAGCGGGGAAGGGATCAAATCAACAGCGGACACTAAACATGCCTCGCGCTGAATCAACAGCAACATCGAGCATGGAACAAAATGAAAAAAGCCAGACAAAATCAACAGTCATTCCGAGTTGAATCAACACTGAGCACAAATCCGTGCATGATATCAAACAGAAGCCTCAGATATGACTGAATCAACATGAAGGCCCAAATTGACAAAGTGCAAGAAGGCTTTTGTTAGCTAGGTCCTATGAAGTGGGCACAATTGGAAAGTACATATATAATAGATCATTGAAACATGAAGAGTGTGAAATGAAATCTGTGTAAATCTCTTGGTTTTGTTTGATTCATAACACTGGAAAAATCAATATGAGGCCTGGAAGCAGGGCGTATAGTGTACTTTGGTGGGGGGGGTTCCATAGTCTTCTTTTTGACTGTGTAAATGCTGCTGTGCTCCACCTAACCTGCCAAAGTCGACTACACAGATTATAAAAAATGTTGAGACAGATTTTTTATTCTCATACACATAATTTACTTAAATAAATGCTGTAATGTGGCTTCTGTCATTTTAATTTTTGGTACAAGTGGACTAGAGTCACAAAATGACTGACTTAAGACTCAGACTCGCCCCAGCTTACTCCAAGAGAATCTCTAACCCAGAGACTTGACTCAGACTCGCACCCCAGAAACCCGAGACTCAACTCAGGCCGCAAAAACTTAACTCAACTCAGACTTACACCACAGAAACTCAGGATTCGGACTTGCACCCTATAGACATGAGACTTGTTTTAGACCTTTGAGACTCAAGACTCAACCCAGACTCACATCAAGATGTGAGACTTGACTCGGACACCAGACACTCAAAACTCAACTTGGACTTGCATCCAAAGATTCAATATTTCACTCGGACTCACACCAAGACTCAAGACATGAATCAGACCCCAGAGACTCAAAACTCTATTTGGACTTGGACCCAGAGTCTTGAGCCTCGACTAAGACTATAAAGACTTGACCCAGACCCCAAAGACTCATGACTGGACTCAAGACTCAACACAGATTCGCACCTTAAAGACTCAAGACATGAATCAGTCCCCAGAGACTCAAAACTCTATTTGGACTAGGACCCAGAGTCTTGAGCCTCGACTAAGACTATAAAGACTTGACCCAGACCCCAAAGACTCATGACTGGACTCAAGACTCAACACAGATTCGCACCCCAATGACTCAAGAATTGACTTAGACCCCAGAGACTTGGACTCACACTGAAAGTGGAGATTCAACTTGGACTCATGCTGAAAGTGGAGACTGAACTCAGACCTCCACCTCAGAGACTCAAGACTTGACTCAAACTCATGCTCAGATACTAGAGACTTGACTTAGGCCTCAGACTCAGAACTCGAATAAGACTTGCGCTCAGAGACTGAAGACTCCACTCTGACTCACATCTAGGGACTCAACTCAGACTCACACCCCAGAGACTCACACCAAAAGTGGAGACTCAACTTGGACTTCCACCTCAGAGATTCGAGACTTGGACACTGCCGAGTCTAGAACTCACATAAAATGCCTTAAGATCATCTTGGCACCTTGCTTTTTGTCATATTAGTGTCTCTTACTGACATTTGCCTGGTTGTGGTTCAATATATCCACATTAGGCAACGTGACATTTCCTTACAGAGATGTTATTAGTGCTTCATTGTCAGGATTTCCAACATTGTGCTGTTGAGTGCATAGGTGACAGGTTAAGTTGAGGTGAAATCTACACAGCAAGTGGCCGGTGTTGCATCAGAGGAGGCACCCAAGTGTGACAGAGCTTATGGAGGCCAAGCAAACCCACAAGATCTCCAGGGAGAGACAGAAGCAAATCTTGAAAAATGTCCATAATAAAACAACTGTTACGCAAGCCACCCAAAAGGGCGCATGTACAGTCTGAGGACTCAAAACCCCCCAGGCTCTATCTGTGCACAACGCCAGGCTCAGGCAAAAATTGCATTTTGGGCTTTTTGCTTCATCTACAGTAACATCATCATTACTGAATTAACAAACACAGGCATATATTTCAACATCAATCTAAAAAAAAAACGTCCAAAATAAAAATAAAAAAGAACACCAAAGGAATAACGTAAGTGTACCCTTGACCCTTAACCTCATCATGTCCTCTTGCTGGCCACCCACAGCATTAGCCTCACTGGAAGGACTTAACTTCTACACGCTATCAAGCGCCAATCAATCAGTCGGTCGCCAAGGCGCAGGCAATTAAGGCATCTGGCCGAGCTTCGCCACCAGATGTGTCCTGAGTGACTGGACATAAGCGAAGTGTCTGAGAGGCCGCAAATCATTTTGGTTGAGGTCTGTTTGGCTAATAGAAGTGTTTAAATTTGCTTTAGGTTTATAGAGGACTTTGTGAAGATGGCTTAGCAAAATGAAATAGGTCTCTTTTAGTTTATAAAAGAGGTGAAGTTTGTAGCAAAAAAAAACTTAATAAAAATAAAAAGTCAGTAGTTCAGATTTCAAGCAGTCCAGTCAGAATGTAAATGTTCTTTGTTCTATAACTATATAATTAGCTATGCAATTATGTAATTACATGTTAATAGAATACATAATACATAGTACTATTTACTGCTTTTAACTGACTCACGAGCTGATTCAGACTCGCATTCAACTGACTGGTGACCCGATTCAAACACACAAGCTGCCTTTAACTGAATTTAACGCTACCCAACTTAGACTTGTCTTAAATTTTCTCGTGAATTGCCTCTAACTGGCTCCAACTCACCTTTAACTTATGACCTGACTCAAACTCGTGACCCAGCTTTAACTGACTTTGTACTGTCTTTAATTGACTCCTGATCCACCTTCAAATGACCCAGACTCACCATTAACTGACTCAGACTTGCACTTTAACTCATTGTGACCTGACTCAGACCCACCTTTAACTGACTAGGACTTACCTTTAGCTGACTCGTGACCTGACTTAGCCTGGCCTTTGACTCAGTCATGACCCGACCTGCACTCACCTGTAACTGATTTGAGACCCGACTCAAATTCCCCTTTGACTGACTCACCACTCGATTTGGACTATCCTTTAACTGACAAGCAATTTGCAAATCAAACAAAGATGCTGCTGGTGTTCTTAACTATGAATAGCATTAATACCATTATTAATACATCAGAACTATGGACTGACCACCCCAGAGTCCAGACCTCCACATCAATTGATGTCAGATTAATTGGATTGTGAGAAGCAAAAAAGTGCAACCAACTTCCAAGACTGATTTCTTTGAAAAACTGAAAGAGGGCCTCCTGAAAAAGGATGGAAACTGGAATATACAGAAAAGGAGATAAACTAAATAGATGCATGAGTCTCTGCTATGAGTACAAAATGCAAAAAAAAAAAAATATCATTTCCATTTTTTGTGCATGAAGCTAATTGTGTGAAACCTGACTAATGTGCTTTTGCACAAATGAGCACCTTCTGGTGTGCGAGTGCAGCACGGGGCAAGGTGAGTCCCGTCTGCGCTTCTGCTCTGCTGTGATAATGCTGAAGTCTGTTATCGGCTTCATCTCGCCTGAGGACTCAGTGGACACACACATACACACACATACACACACACACTGCTCTGCATATCTCTGGCTCACACATTCCTCTCACGATGCTCGGAGAGCGGGGGGGCTTTGACAAGCAGTGTTCACTGCAAACCTCTGACACTGTCTTAGTGCTGTTCTCCTTCTCATCGATGCTCTCTGATGCTGCCACCCTTCCCGGCTCTATCAGCGCGCTCCAACACCATCAGCCCTGATAAACACACAACCAAACTTCATGAAACCTCCATCAAACATTAAAGCGATAGTTTAACACCCGCCTCCATTTTTTCCTGAATGTAGTCTGTCAAGACACGTTTGGTGCTTCTTCAGTTTCTTACTGCAGCTACAAGGCTTATGAAGCAAAGTAATAGAGACCTATACCTTGCCAGTTTGCACTGTGCTAGTCAGATATGCGAGTCAGTGACTCAAACTTCGGTGGTGTGTCTGCTTAAATTTGAGTCACACTCTACTCGCATGTTAACGAACTCAGACCCGCCTTTAGCTCACTTCGGACTCATCTCAGACTTGCCCTTAATTGACTGACGACCTTACTTGCAAATCAGACGCACCGGTAACTGACTCGCGATTTGATTCAGATTTGCGTTTAACTGACTCGTGACCCAACTCAGATTCTCTTAACTGACAGGTGACTCAGACTTGTCCTTAACTGAATCATGACTTGGATTCGCCTTTCGACTTGACTCAGATTCAACCGTAAATTTACATTTACACTAAGATACAGCCTTAACTGACTCACAGCTTACTTGAATTAGCTTTGAAATGACTCATGGCCTGACTAAAGTACTCAAAACCTGACTCAGACTCACACCCCAGAGACTCGAGGCCTGACTTAATCTCGCACCCCAGAGACTCGAGACTCGACTCAGACTTGCAAATCAGAGATCTGATACTAGACGCAGGACTTGAGACTCAATACTCGACTCGGATTTGCACCCCAAAGACTCGAGACTTGACTCACACTCACACAGCAGAGACTCGAGATGTGACTCAGACTTGTTCCCCAAAGACTCAATACAGACTCACATCTCAGAGATTCAAGAATCGGCTCAGACTTGCATCAGAGATTGAGACCTGACTCACACTCTCACCCCAGAGCTTTGAGACTCAGACTTGAAACTCAATACTAGACTCCCCAGAGTCCCAAGATCTGACTCACACACATACCCCAGAAACTCAAGACTCAACACAAACTCTCATTCCAGAGACTCAACACTTGACTCAGACTCATTCTCCAGAGACTCAAGACTCCACACAGACTCTCATCCCAGAGACTTGAGACTTGACTCAGATGCATACCCCACAGCCTGGAGACTCAACTCAGGCTTGCACCCAGACTTGACTCAGACTCTCATTGCAGAGACACTTGAAACCTTGAGACTGAATTTTGACTTATAGTCCAGAGACTCAAGACCCGATTGGATTCACACCCAGGGGCTCAAACTTGACTCACTAGCACCATAGAGACACGAGACTCTATTCGGACTCTGCATGAAGCGACTTGTGAAGATTCCTACATCCTCATCTTTGTAATTATGCAGCAACATACAACCCTTGTCAAGCTTGCTTCTCTCTGAAAATGAAAACTGCTGCACCAAATGCACGTCCATCACAAAACAATGAGATAAATACCTTGCTGGGGACATAAGAATAAGTGAGTCCTCAACCCTTTCATTCATGAAAGCTGCCGTTTCGTTTTCCCTACTATGATGTCTTCCACACTGTTGGATCTGCAAGTGTGAAAAGGCTCTATGGTAGTGCAAATACCTCTAGTGAAGGTAGTGTAAATGCATGATAAAGGCTTGGGAACTCAGTTAGAAGATCCTATAGATGCATTATAACTGTTTTTGTCATGCGAGATTCCGTATTCCTGGAAATTGCTGGCTCTGCAGCTGAGAGCAGGTAGATTTTATGGGTGGTAAGATCGCAGCTAACATGGGGGCTGTTGGTTTCCCCACCACACGCACTCACCCAACCCCCCGTTCTACTAATTACTCCTTTTTTCAAATGCAAAGCAGGCGGAGAAAGTGAGCTGATTTCTCTTCAGCTACTTAAAGAGGAGGGGGATGAAGGAGCACCATGGCGAACAGAAGGAGGAGAAGAAGAAGGGAGGCAAAAGAATGAGATGACTTCTCCTTCGGCGAGGCGGAGGGCCTTTGAAGTTAGCATGACGTAAGGATGGAATGGGGGAAAGAATGGAGGGCAGTAGAGGAGAGGAAAGCAAGAAAGAGAAAGAAAAGCAAGGGACGATCGTGTTAACGAGACAGCCTCTAAAGATGAATTAAACGTGGGGAGAAAAGAAACACGACCGGACCTCTCCTACTTAGGCTACTTACGACTCCCCCCGCCCTCCACTAACCCCACCAACTCCAACCTTTTCAATGCCCATGAGGTGTTTCAAAGCACGGATTCCTGCCCGGAGCTTTTTAAAGACGTGTTGGAGGGCTGCTAAGAGCTAAGAGAGGTGCTCTGTATGAGGGAGGAGGGAGGGTGTCGTGGTGTTCGGAAGGCCTGAACATAGACACATCGGTGGGCCGAGAATTGGGGGGGTTTGGTGGAGAGGTCAGGGTCTTACACGGCAACATGGGGTCAGAAGTGCTAAAGGATTACAAGCTCGCTAAGCCTTTCAGGATCCCTTGTTTTCACTTGTTCTTCCCCGTGTTTGTTGTTTTGTGGCGGCCCAGACGTAGGGAAAGAAAAAAGAGGGTGGGGTGAGGTGGGGGGGATCCAGGCGGGAATTAGTGTAAAAGGCGGCGGAGTAGAAAGGCAGTCCATTCACACCTCTTGTTGGCTGTTTTCGAGGCCCCCCAAAAAGCAGCCCTCCTATTCCTTGTTGCTGTGAAAGCACGTTAGGTTGGCTTTGTGCAGACAAAAGCAGCCTCCGCCGGAGGAACAAGAGGATTTGGCATGGTGCACTAAAACCTGATCCGCTCTCACTTTGATTGGCTTCAGCAGGAGAGCTCCCGCTCCTTTTGTTGATTAATCAAGAGATTTTCCAACTCTCTCTCTCTCGCTCTTTCTCTCTCTCCCTCTCTCGCTCATCCACACCAACTTATACCAGCTCTACACTAATGTGTTCTACCAGCTTGAAGGAATGTGTGAGGTTTTTAGCAAATTTGATCAAATGATAGGAAAGCTAGCCCACATATTAGGTGCTCGTCTTAAGAATTCCACCAATTTCTGAGATCTGCTGAGATGTAAACAAAGTCAGTCAGAGTCCGAAATGCAATGTTTAAGCACAAATTAAGACACTGTAGTTACTATCGATAACTACTGGTGAAAAGTCTGGGTTTTATTTAGGAGGTTGATGGTAAAATAGTGTTAAATCTGAAAATAGAAGTACTATTTTACCTTACAACATCCTGAACCTCTCACCTCTCCACCATAAAGGCATTTTTTTAATTGTTGGAAATTTTAGGATAACATACTATCAGAAAACTATCAAAAAAACCATCTGCCAAGCATCAGGCAACATGTTCCACAAATTCACAACATTATAAATCTAACATTTTACAACGATTGCAGTATTTCAGTCAAATTCTAGAAGTGGACTAAAAATTCTACAATTACACCAAACCAATATGTAAATCTGATATACGGCAATACATCATCAGTGTTCAAAGAAAAGTGTGTATCTCGTTTACAGAAGAGGACAAAGATATTCCTTACTTTTAATGTAGGTTCATGTAAACAGATTTTTATTTCAAGCAATTTTGAAGCCTTTCTATTGGTTCATTCATCATGAAGTTTTCACACAATATACAGAATAGCTGCTGTGTTCAAATGATGTGGAAATCAGAAAAAAATTTAGATGCTTTTCTTTTAACTGTGATGTTAAATATACGACATACATTAGAATATATGGATTTCCCTCATATCCAATGTATATTATCATGTATGGACATATGTTTGGCACTACATTTGTGAGACTAGCCTTTTGAATTATACCACAATTACAGTATTTCCAGCCATTTAGCAACATATATTAACATATATGTGTGACACATATATTTAACAATATATGATATTATTTATACATGGAACAAATACATAACTCATATATGCAACCGATATGTTATATGATGTAAGGTTTGCACCTTCTTTGTTTCTTCAACCTACATAATTAAGTGAAAATGAATAGAATAGGTTGCATAATTAAACTAAACAAAAGACATGCACATTGTAAGCTGCGCAAAATAGTCATTGAAACATGAAATGCATAAAAATATTGTTACCCAACACATTAAAAAAAATAATTATATTGAAAAAAACAGATAACGTAGTAACATTTGTGTCAATAGTGGGATATATTCAACCATGTATCAGCATATATTATGCATGTATGTCCAATATTTGAAAAATACGTTTTAGGTCAAAATATTATGACTAAAACTGCCAAAAAACAGTGTTTCAGGCATCAGGCAGTGAATTCATAACCATTTCATGTAATAACTTTCTGTGAGGGAGCTTTCAGAGCTGGACATTTCACATGACTCTTACTTTGCTCACAGTCATCCAATAATCTTTGTTAATGGTTTATTTCTGTCGAAAGTTTGAAAAATTGGTTTTGTTATTCCGAGTGCTTTCCTATATGGAAATCTGATATATGGCCATATATGTACATATATAATAAAGGGCCAGGCATATATTTCAAATCGCTGTCCAAAGAAAACCATGTATCTCCATTTTTGTCGATTTTTAGTTTTCAACATCTTTACAACACACCAGCTTTACATTGTGTACAAATTTCATGCTGCATGGACCAATGAAAATGCTCTAAAATCACTTGGAATGAAATCTCGTTACATTGACTTACAGTGAAAGGTGGGAGGGTTTTTCCCTTCTCCTGTAAAGTTACTATTTTGAAGATACTTGGTTTTCTTTGGATAGTGACGATATATGGAATATACATACACATGGTTGATTACATGCCTACACAGTTATGATTGTTATTATGTTATTTTTCTTAGGTTTTGATTGTTCAATTATTTAAATGCGACAGGGGACAACCTGTCATTTATTTAATATTTTAACAATTTTATTGCTCAATTCAGAATGCATACATTTTTAGAGTTCAGTTAGCAGCTGTTGTACTAATTGTCTCTTCATTATAAAGTATGGAGAAACAGACAAGATGCATAAACACACACACACACACACACACACACACACACATATATATATATATATATATATATATATATATATATATATATATATATATATATATATATATCACTGTTGTCTGAACAAAAATGTCCAAAATGGTAACTTTTCAGGAGAAGGAAAAAACTTACATTACTTTTAATTTCAATGGAATGGAACAAAGTCAATGGAATCAGACTTTTTCCAAGTCCGTTTATTTTGATCTGTCCTTCATACATACAATATAAAAGTCAACAGGCATTTTCAAATGATGTCAAAAACCCAAAATTGACAAAAATGGAAAGGGTCTGTTGTGACAACAGAGATATATATGACTGATGCTTTCTGTCATATATGTGTTGCACATATATACCTCTGTATATATATATACCAATATATGGCAGAACTATATGTGCCATTTATGCCCATATGTGATAAACATGCTTCATATAAGGGAAAAGCACATATGGATTCACTTTATATAAAGCATATCTATGGTTGATTGTTATTTTGGTCTGGGATTATTTGCATGTTTTTAAAACAAAATCTGTGAAAAGTTACAGCGAGATGACAAAAGGCTGGAAAAAAGAAGAAGAAGAAGAAGAAAAACAACACAACAGCACCGGCGCTCTAACAAATCAGTTGCGGTGTTAATTTGGAAGCACAGTCTCAATGAAAGAGTGTGATTTTACACCACCAAAATAAAGCCCAGCGTAGCCAGAATTAAATAGAGGAATGGAGTGTCATTTGTTTATCTCAGGTAGGCCTTCATTAAGAATTCCTGATGTTCTTGCTGATATGTGTTTATACATGTGTGATGCTTATTTAATCCTTTGAGGAGCTTTCAGCGGCGTCAATGTGCTTAGAGTGGTACGCGCTGAGCTATATTATTAACAGCACTGAGCGCTCTGTTAACAATGGAACACAGTGGTATGGCAGTCATCTCTAACAACAGAGTTACAGCCCTACACACTTGAAAAAGATGGTTCTTTAATGGTTCTTTAGTAATGGGAGAACCATGAAGTTCTGTATAGAACCATTTCATGCTCAACTGGTTCTTTGCCTGGTGAAATAATTCTTCAGATTGATTGAGAAAGTGCTTTATATGGTTCTGCATAGAACCTTTTGGAAACTGCTTTTATACAAGTTTAACAATAGCAGAACGCTTATTGGTGCTACATAGAACCATTTTCAAAAAGGTTCTATGTAGAACTTTTCTTCTAACACTAAAGAGGTTCTTCTATAGTCACAAGCTTGACATTGTAACAATAGAAGAATGCTTTATGGTGCTAAATGGAACCATTTTCAAAAAGGTTCTATGCAGAACTTTTCATGTAGTCCTAAACAGTGGTGGACAGTAACAAAGTAAATGTAATTAGTTTCTGTACTTAAGTATTTTTTCCTGTATCTGTACTTTACTTAAGTTTTTCCATTCTGGGCGACTTTTTCCTTTCCCTCCACTACATTTCAGAGTCTAATATCCGACTTTTTCCTCCTACATTTTGAGAAATCTGTCGTTCCTTTTGGTTTCTGTGTGTATAAAAACGTAACATGTCAAAACGAAAGAAGCGCAAAGCCAGAGCACCAATCAGGGCCCAGCGGTCACTTTGTTTAGAGCTGGTTTTGACCTGTTGGTCAGACCGACCCAGTGCAGCACGCGGCTCAACGTCAGCGCAGCAGCGTAAAACTTTGGGAGAGTCTGTTCAACATAAATGATGAACTAACCTAACTTTGTGTAAATAGAGCTCAATATAGAAATATGTCCACATATGCAGTCGAGACTGACGCGGCTTTTTTCTGAATTTCTACAAACACCATTTCATTTTATAGTAAATTAGTTTGGGCTGGTTTATGTTTATGAACAGAGGCTACAGATCAACATAGTAAAGGAGCTCATCTGTGATCCTGAGTTTAAAGCCAGTTTTTATTCAACTTAAACTTGGAACTAAGTTGTAAATAAATCTGAAACTGAAACTTTGCTTGTGTGTAAAAAGTGATTTCAGAGCCACTCGGTTCTCCCTGATGGAAACTGTTTACCTTCAGTGTTTTGTGCTTCTGATCATTTTAATAGACGTCAGCGTCACTAATTAATGACGTTCTATTAAAAGACTGGTTTACCAAGAGAGACGCTGGAGGACTTTCACCTGAAATGAGTTCATGAAGCCAGTCTGGTTATAAAAATGATAACAGGACCAGATCAGAGCCAGAATTACTCTTTTAGTACTTTTACTTTATACTTAAGTACATTTGAAGGTAAATACTTTAGTACTTTTACTCAAGTGGAGGTCTAAAGGGAGGAACTTCTACTTTTACTGAAGTAATATTTACCTTGGGTTTCTACTTTAACTCAAGTACATGGTTTGTGTACTTTGTCCACCTCTGGTCCTAAATGGGTTCTTCTATCTTTACAAGTTTGACATCATAATAATAAAAGAACCCTTTTTCATGCTATAAAAACCATTTTCAAAAAATTCTATGTAGAGAACTTTTCTTATAGCCCTAAAAGGTTTCTACTACCATTACAAGCTTGACATTGTAATAATAGAAGAACCTTTTTTGGCGCCAATAAAACCAATTTCAAAAAAGTTCTGCATAGAACTTTTCTTATAACCCCAAAGCGTTTCTTCTTTTGCTACAAGTTTGAAATTGTAACAATAGAAGAGCCCTTTTGGTGCTAAATGGAACTATTTTCCAAAAGTTCTATGTAGAATTTTTCTTATAGACCTAAAGGGGTTCTTCTTTTGTTACAAGTTTGACATTGTAACAACATGAGAACACTTTATAGTGCTATACAGAACAATTTTCAAAAATGTTCTGAGTAGAACTTTTCTTGGAATACTAAAGGGGTTCTTCTGTTGTTTTAAGCTTGACATCATAACAGTAGAAGAACCATTTGGTGCCGTAGCAAACCATCTTCAAAAAGGTTCTATACAGATCCATATGCAATATTTTCTCCATCAATTTGAAGAACTATTTTACCATGTGAAGAACCATTTAAGCATGAATGGTTCTATATAGAATTCATTATTCTAAATAGAAACATTTGCATTACTAAAGAACTCTTGAAGAACCATCTGTTTAAAGGGTATGAATCTAAGGCTGGCTTCACATGATGAAATTTCCCTGAAACTTGCATTTCAGTCATGCCACAACTCATTTGAAACTCTGCTGCAAGACTGTCATGAAACAACCAGTCAGAATGCCAGTAAATTCCAAATTCCATTTCCTTTTGGATTTTTTTCTGAAAATTTAAAATGACATTATTGGCAGAGAAACAACAGCAAATAAATGCAATGGGTTAAAGATAATTTTCTAGGATGTGACTGGTTTAGAATGCCATTTGTGAAACTGATGTATGAAGTAAGACATGAAATAAATAGACCGTTGAAACATGTCCTGTCAAGGACATACCCTTGAGGAACACCACCAGCAAATCACCATAAAAAACAATGGGAAACATTTTAACCATGACACATATCACATAATAAAAGGTATTTTAATATAGGTGAACTACAGAGATGCCCAAGTTCTTCACAGAAAACGTGTTTAGAAAGCTAAACGTATCTTTAGTCTTCTGAAGACTCAATATTCACACACAAGGTTCAGGATTAATAATAACATTAGGTAAAATATCAATTTGTTCACTTGCTTGAAGCTTTGTGATAAAGCATAATTGTATGCAAAAGTTTGAACACCCCCAGCCAATTGACATGTTTTGTTGAGTTTTTAAAAGAGAGTAGGTTGAACGCACTTAATAAAACTGCATACTGTTGTGCTGTTACTATTACTTATGCTTCAGATGCTAGAGTAATGCACAGAAGAGGGCCTAGGATATACCCCTGAGGAACACCACCTGTATGTCACCACAAAAAAAAAATTTCTGAAATTTCTGAAAACTTAAATTCTTAAAAAATGTTTTTTTTTTTTAAATATTTATTTATTAATTAAAGCTTTGTGGTATGTACAATAGTTAGAACAACCCCTGTCAAATGATGTCTTGTTGATGCAAGTGAGAACAAGCTATTTATTGCAAAGTTTAATATGTTATAAAATGTTGCAGGGGTACTAGAGTATTGCACAGCTTAGTGTTTTGGTGTTACTCTTTAGGGCTTGTTAACTCTCTAATTAGCTGCTAAATTTAGTCACAAGAGCAGAACTAGAGTTTGACACTAGTGTGTTGTCTTCTGTACTGTGTATTCAGATTCAGAAGCAGAATCAAAAATTCAATAAACTCAATTTCAACAACATGCCTGCAGAGGACTAATAATGAAGTTGAATACAGTTGATGCTAAGTACCCGGTCTTCTGTTTAGTCTTACTATTTTTCAAAGGGTAATAGATATTAAGAGATACAATATATTTAAAATACCTCACGTACAGTGCTGACAGTTAACAGCAACATAGCCAGTCGCCTAAACTCAGTGAACAACTATTATAATGATCCAACATCTGCCAAGCCGAATGAATCCCATAACGCACTGACATCTTTACATTATATGAAAAGGAAGATATTAATAGGCCACTGTATATCACATTAAAAGCACGAAGAGAAAACTGCATTTCATCAGATAGTTAATTTTATGTTTGTGATTATGAGAGGTGGGAGGGGGCTTCGCTGACTGTGTGTGGGAGATAGAGACAGAAAAACAACAAGGGTGTCAGCGAGAGAAAGAAAGAGATTGAGTGAAAAAGATAAACAGAAAAGGGGAGGGGTGGTTTTCAACAATAAATCAAGTTCCACACTAATCTATTTAGCATGCTTTCACCATTATCCTGTCAGTGAAACAGCTAATTAATTAACTGATTCTACAATGAAGAGGTTTTGAATGAGCCCATTTAGGTAATTACTACCAAGAGCCGTTTGGGCGACTCATTTACTGCAGCTGCACGAACACTCTGTCTGCTGCAACTCCCTGTCCTGTAGCATTAGGAAAATGAAAAAGAATGTAAGTCCATATGTATTTATTTGTACGTGTATGTGTGCATTTAATGGTGACGAAAGCGGGAGAAGGTGAAAGCACATCAAAATTTCTATTCCTATTTTAACTTTTATATCCAGTGGTCACAGGTCATATGTTTAAAGAATATATCAATTATAAATCTATCATTAGATTTTCAGGCAAAAAACCCCCGGATAATTCAGATATCAAAAGTGGGCCTAGGACATACCCCTGAGGAACACCGCTGGTAAATCGCCTAAAAACAGTGGGGAAGGCATGTTTATTAAGAAGAAATGGTGGTTCAACTACAGACAAGACCAAGTGCCTCACAGAAAATGCAAAGCCTTTAGGTGCCTTTGATCAAATTACCTTTAACCTTCTAAAGACCCAATATTTGCAATCAAACCACAACGTGCTCATTCGCCGAGGGCACAAATGAAAGCTTTCTGTATGAAGGCGGCAGCCACACAACCCGATCAAAGCTGTGAAAGCACTGGGACTTTAGCTCAATTTGAAGAAAACAAAGGTTCTGACAATGTGACAGACTGCCGACTTTATCACTGATGATGGAAATGTATAAGTGGTGGACACATTTTGCTTCATTGGATCATTTATTATGGATCCAGTAGTCAAGAAATATGAAACAGATTGCCACTCAGAAGAGCACGGATAAAGATCAGAATTATTATCATGGTGGTCTTTCCTGTAGTTGTTTTTGGAAGTGAAAGTGGGTCAATAAAGAAGCAGGGATGGAAAAATATTGATACATTTGAACTTTGGTTCTGGCAAAGTCCTTTGAGAGTTCCTTGGATGGCAAAGAAAACAATCACATAGATTCTTGATTAAATTAAACCTCACTCTTGCTAGGAGCCCAAAATATCCAGACTGAAATGTTCTTAGTTTGGATATACTATAAGAATAACCAGTTCATTGGAAAAGACAACTATGCTAGGAACAGTTGAAGGTAGAAAAGGAAGTGGATGACCAGCAACAAGATGGATGGACACAGTCAGAGATATCATGAACGAGCCATTTAGAATCCTGAAAACCCAAACAGAAGAGAGAACATTCTGAAAAATGGCTAGGAGTCAGAATCAGCAGAATTTACTAATATTATTAACTATAATATAAATCTATCATTAAGTTTTAAGACTGAACTACAAGATTCATCTATCAGAGGAGGGCCTAGGATACACCCCTGAGGGACACCACAAACACAAAGGGGAAGACTGAGGCATTTCGTTGTAATAAAAAGGTCTTTCAGCTACAGAGGAGACAACGTATCTCACAGAGAATACAAGTCTTTGGACGTCTTTGATCATATTACCTTTAGCTTTCTAAAGACCCAATATTTGAAACACAAAGCGCACGTAAGCACTCATTCACAGCAGACACAAATAAAAGCTTCCAATACTAAGCCGCTGGCCTATCTGAGGCTGATCACAATACACTGAACCTAATCAAAGCTATGGAAGAAGATCAGCACTGGCTCAAAAAGACGGACCCAAAGTGTGGGAAAACGCGTCTGCCACTGCCCAACAATATGGACATTGATAAAAAGAGAACAACTTTGTGAACAAAAGGCCCAATGAAGATCATTACACCAAGCCTGGTGCCACTGGTCAGTGTTTTTGTCACCTATGGCTTTAGAGTAAGAGAAGAGGGGAGGGTGGAAACCTTCTCCATCAACTCAGTACTTCTTCATCAATATGGCTCAATCCCACATCAATGAGAGGGCATCTTCCTTTCAGAGCCTCCCTTTCACCCAGCCTGTGTTCGTCATTACCCCTGGTACCTCCTGTTTGTTTGGCCTGGACTTAGGAACATTGAATCTGAAAAGAGACAGCCGTGCTAGGAGGGGGAGATTAATAGAAAGACACTGAAAAGAGGTAGAGGGGGTGAAGGGGGAAGGTTTAGGTGCTTTGGTTGGGGAGGAAGGCAATGGGGCAGCAATCAAGATGTGTGTGAGTTTGTGGTCATAATAAGAACCAAACTGCCATGATGATCACTGGTCCCACGTTCTACTTACAAAGCTTTTGAGTTCAAGTGCTTTGTGGCAGGAGATATAGTTAGCTGGTTAATTAGCAAGCTTTGGTCCCCATTGTAGAAATGAACAAAATACGTGGTTTACAGATGTTTACACATGCCA
Source organism: Pygocentrus nattereri (assembly GCF_015220715.1). Lineage (NCBI taxonomy): Eukaryota > Metazoa > Chordata > Actinopteri > Characiformes > Serrasalmidae > Pygocentrus > Pygocentrus nattereri. The sequence goes on along the minus strand of NC_051226.1, from coordinate 35,686,903 downwards.
GAGGCCTAATTGAAGAAAATAACAGTCTCACCAGGATCTTTAAACTATGTGTTTGTTGAAGACCAAACTGAGTGATTTTGCAGTGGTTGTTCTGAAAATTTTGAGGGACCACAAGGTTCCAATTCAGGTGTGGAAATTTGTGAATGGCAGATATGTTTAGCTTGCTTAGTTAGTTCTTGATAAAAAAAAAAAACAACAAAAAAAAAACAACAACAGGGAAACAAATTAGAACTATTATAGGGGTTTTGCATTCTCAGAAAAAGATTTTCAATAAATGACACTAAAACACTGAAATAAAACTACCTGAAAACAAAATAAAGACTATTTTTAGAAAGCCAAATCTTCAGGAAACATTAGGAACACCTATCATCTAATATTCTCTGAAATGAATATGGCGAATATTAATGTCCATCTTTTAATTTGGGAACAAATTTTTATGATAATTCTGGTAGCATATCTGGCCAACATCCCTATGATATTTTTGAGAGTGGGAAAAATTATAGATGGATATATACAGTATATAGGCAAAAGTATGTGGGCTCCTATATTACACCTCTATGAGCTTGTTGGACATCCTCTTTCAAAACCATGGCATTAATATGGAGCTGCCCCTGCTTTGCAGCGATACCAGCCTTCGCTCTTCTGCAGAGATTTTCCACAAGATTTTGGAGTGAGTCTTGTGCCCATTCAGTTAAAAGAGCATTTGTGAGGTCAGACACTGATGTTAGATGAGACGGCCTGGCTCACAATCCAAATTCCAGTTCATCCTAAAGGTGTTCAGTGGGGTTGAGGTCAGGCCATTGGAGTTCCTCCACACCTAAGTCATCAAACCATGTCTTTAGGGAGCTCGCTTTGTGCACAGGTGCTCAGTCATGCTGGAACAGGAAAGGATCATCCCCAAACTGCTGACTCAAAGTTGGAAGTGAATAATTGTGTAAAATATCTTTGTGTGTTGTAGCATTAACATCACCCTTCACTGGAACTAAGGGGCCTGAAAAACAACCTGAGCCAATTATCCCTCCTCCACCAAACTTTACTATTGGCAATATGCAGTCAGGCAGGTTGCATTCTCCTGGTATATTCTAAACCCAGATTCATCCATCACACTGCCAAATAGTGGCATCCTATGACAGAGACACGTTTAATGGGATCTTGAGTACAATCCATTCTACTGCCAGTGTTTCTTTATGGTGGTTGCAAGGCTGTGTGCCTAATTTTATTTGCCTGTTAGCAATGGCTATGGCTGAATCACCTAAACCCAATAATTAGCCCACATACCTTTGTTGTTTCCCTGAACAAATGCAATGGATGAAGGAATGAAGCCTCGTTCAGGGATTTCTTCTAGAATGGGTTCACCTTTGAAGGCTTTCACCACCAATTGACCTTGTCCAATCCTATTCACTATGAAAGCCCCATTCACTGTTTGTTTAAAGGATGCTGTCACTGTTCAGTGGAAGCACATTATATTTCAGACATGATCACATCAGGTATTATAGCATTCTGAGCGCTGTTGGCATTAGTTTGGTTTTACAGGCCTATACATTTTCCACCACTATAAGCTGCAAGAAATGAACCAGTTTTCAAAGTATTTGGCTGAAAATCCTCAACGCTTCATGAAGCCTCATCTTACCACGTCTAATGAAAGGATTTCCATACAAATAAATGCCTTTCTTTCAAAATGACTTGATACAACATGCATTCTTAAATTGGCTAAACGTAATCTACTGTCACTAATCCAACTCAACTTCTTGATTAACTGATGTTGAAATTGTTTAAATTCTCTTTTATAACCAGGCAGTATGGATTTCCCTCATATGCAGCTTGTTTTTGTAGCATATGGGCATATATGTGACCTACAAATCATTTGAAATAGACATACAGTATATTTCAGCCATATAATCAATGTATAGCATATATGTGTAACTCACATATTAAAGCAATAAGCCACTAGAGGCTGTTTCTGTGATTGTATCACGGGAAAGGGTGTTTAGATCGAAGCAAAGTCATTATAAAACAACAACTACTGAATGAGGAGAAGATCGGCAGCACTCCTGTTTCTGATCCTCTCACACACACGCACAACACACACTAACACACCGCCACCACATCAGTGTTTCTGCAGTGCTCAGAATGATCCACCACCCAAATAGTACCTGCTCTGTGAGGTCCATGGGGGTCCTGACCACTGAAGAACAGGGTAAAAGGGGGCTAACAGAGTATCAGAGAAACAGATGGACTACAGTCTGTAACTGTAGAACTACAAAGTGCAGCTATATAGTAAGTGGACAATGAGCGTAGAAACAAGGAGGAGGTCATAGTGTTATGCCTGACTGGTGTATGTACACAACATACATCAGATTTCCATATGGGTAGAGTTGGTTTAAAAGTGGTCACTGTAGTGCCCAGTCAGTTCAGAGCCTCATTCACCAATGACATGTCTGACAGAAAGGTAAACCCAAGACTAGCCAACCTACTGAAATATTGAATATTAGCATGCACCCAAGCGAAGATAGCCAAGCCGAAAAGACAACACAGAGATGGTAAGTAAACCAAGCATGACGACATTCAGTATGTGGTGCCGAAAGCCAATAAAACCTTGCGCCAGTTTGTCCAGCTGCTAATGCTAGCGGTCTAAACTACATTCCAATGTGTTGCGTCAACTCAAAGATCTCATCTGAATGCATGAAATAAAAGAAATAGTTGAGGTACAACAGGATACTAGCTGGAAAGCCTTAGACTTCATGGGTCAATGGGTCAATGGGTCAACACAATTAAAATCAACTTGATTTGTTTTCTTAACATGTACAAGAGCCAGGTCATCGCTTTGTGAGTGTAGCATGGTCCACCATCTCCCTCATCATCATGCTAGCCAGCATGGCTGATGTAACAGAACTGGCAGCTAGCATTGTCCTTCAAGTGCTAACTGCTTTCACAGCAGTTTGGAGCTTTACGTGACTCAGATGGAGCACATGCTAGCGTTAGCTTCCCATCTTTGGTAGCATCGTGTGATAGGTGGAAATGATCCAGAATCACTTGCTACATTATCCGTTTTCTATAAAATGACCAACCCTGAGGTGATTTTGTTGATAATTTTATGCATAATTGTGCTCTGGGAAAAGGGAGTGCGGCACGTAGGGGATTTACAAAGTACGGAATGAGAGAAGGACATGTGTGTGGCTGCTCTGGGCTTTGTCTTGCTTTGATAATGCAATCGGTGCTCAATGCCTCTTCACCTGGAGCATTGGTGAGAAGGCCAGACCGTGCTTCCTCTGATTACACTGCTGTCAGTGTTCATTCTTCTGGGGTTCGTTTGCTGCCAGGGAATATGATTTATACAGAGAAAGAGAGAATGTGAGAGAGAGAGAGAGAGAGAGAGAGAGTGAGAGGAGCGAGAGAAATAAGATTGAATGACAGTGAGAGAGAAAAATATGGCACTATTATGGCCCTGTTTTTTGAATGTGTATTCAACTGCCACACAAGGGTGTACTATTACACACACATGTATGCCACTATCACCCCCCCTCCCCCCCCCACCCACCCACACACACTCACACTGCTTTCGCAGTGCCCTGAGAAGGACGTGTGTGCGGGGCAGAATGAAATGTGGCAGACGGCGGCCGTGTTGGTGCTGGTGAAGGCGGAGTAATTAAGGGGAAAGGGCAGGCGTCAGCGCTGGATGACTACTGGACATGGCTGATGGAAATTTATGACCGTAGCTTGGAGAAGCGCGCACACACACACACACACACACACACACACACACCAACACACACACGGACACAGAATTAGAAAGTCTCCCGCTAAAGCTTTATCAAATCAGCTAACCTTAACTCCATACAGACACACAGTACTGTGCAAATATCGGAGACCACCTTACATTCGTTTCCGGTCGGAAGAGCCATTAACACCATATTTCTGAGAAGATTCATTAAAAGATAACGAGTTTCCAAAGCTGGAATTCAAAACTGATTAAAAGCTCCAGAGAAAATGGGGCTCCTAACAACCACCTGGAAGACCTGGTAGACCCCAAAACTGCCAACATCAGATAAACAGCACTTAAAACTTCCATCTCTGAGAGAGAGGAGAACATGAAGCTGCTCCAGATCTGAAAACATCCACAGGTGTTTCTGTCCGTCCTTCCACTGTGAGAAGACCACTCAGCGCTGTGGGTCTGAAAGGATGTGATCAAACAAAGAAGCTGAACAATGGACTGAACACCCCAGAGTGCAGACCTCAACACCTTGGAATGTGTTTGGGATTATTTGGATTGTGAGAAGCAAAACATGCAACCGACTTCTAAGACTGAACATTGGATGGAAAAATATCCCTGAGGATATTGCCTCATTGTTGTATACACACACACACACACACACACACAAATCTGGTCCTCACAAACCTGCATTTTCACAGATGTTTAGCCTGTATTACACTCAACATACACATCTAGAGTATGCTGACAATATACCAAAATTATGGCTGTGAACATTAATACATTAATACAATAAATGTATTCCTAGTAGGGATATCCAGATTTGATTTGAACAATTGGTATCTGATTCAGTAGAAACATATATAAATTGATTGATACTTGAGCTGTTAAAGATCTGTGTCCCTACTGGTTATAGGGTTTCAACCCTCACCCAAACTCAATCAGTCAAAAAAGTTCAGTCAAATATATTGGCTCCGATCCATTATATGGATCTATGACAATATGTCATGATTGCCTCAAATGCAGATTGTTCTGATCAGATGAGGATGTGTCCCTATTGGTTATAGGGTTTCGACCCTCGCTCAAAATCAAAACCAATCAAGTATATCACAATCAACCTTGTTTGGGATCGTTCCGATTGGATCAGGAATACCTACTGGTTATAGGTTTCGACCCTCACCCAAACTTAATCAAGTTCAGTAAAATCTACTGGCTCTGATCCATCCATAAAAATATGCCATGACTGGCTCAAATCAGATTGGGACCTCCCTGCTGGTTATAGGCTTGTGACCCAAACTCAATCAAGCCCAATTAACAACATCCTATCCGATCCATTACATGGATGCGTTGAAATATGTCATGACCGACTCCAATGCAGATCATTCAGATCGGATAAGGACAGATCGGGACAATTTCCATCTTCACCTAAACTTGAAATCCAATCTAATATATCAGCTTCAATCCATTATACTGATTCACTCAGATATGCCATAGCTGACCACATTTGTGATCGTTCAGATTGGATCAGGATGTACCTACTGGTTATTGGGTTTAAACCCTTACCCAAACTTAATCAAGTTCAGTCAAATATATTGGCTCTGATCCATTTTATCCATAAAAATATGCCATGACTGACTCAAATGCAGATTGTTCAAATCAGATTGGGACCTCCCTGCTGGTTATAGGGTTGCAACCCAAATTCGATCGAACCCACTTAACAACATCCAATCCGATCCATTACATGGATCCATTGAAATATGCCATGACCGACTCCAATGCAGATCGTTCAGATCGTATCAGGACAGAACGGGACAAGTTTCCATCCTTACCCAAACTTCATGAACTTCATCTAATATGTATACACTAAAATATGCCTCAACCGACTGCATTTGAGATTGATAAGATCAGATCAGAACGCCCCTACTAGTTGTAGAAACGGAATCAAACAGAATATTCGAAGTGTGAATGGACATCTGGGGTCGGAAAAAAGATTTTTTTTTCTTTTTTTCATCTGCTGCTGTTCAAATCCCATTCATTCCGCGGAGAGAATTGTTCATCTTCACAACAGCAGCCGGGGCACCTGAGCACCCGGGGGGCTTTTCTAAAGGAGGCTCTAAAGGAGCCTGAGGAGAGCCAGGTGTCCTGGCGACACATTTACAGTGAGAGGCGATTGTGATGGCGGGAAAAAAAAACACAGGACAACCAGCCCTATCCACCTAGTCGTTTCTCTCTCTCTCTCTCTCTCTCTCTCTCTCTTTCTCTGAATGTAGACTTCTATTGATGAAGTGCACTAGGAATACACCATGAAGAAAAAAAAGGAAAAAAAAGAAGCCTGCTCCATTCTCTCACTCTCTCTCACCCCGCTATTCTCTCAGTCCTCTATTCTCTTCCTCTCCCTCCTCTCTCTTTCCCCCCTCTCTGCCTGCGTTCACTCTGTTCCGCCTCCTTCATCTCTCTCCAGCCATTCCTCTCTTTCTGCTATCGCCCCGTAAAACACTCCCTCCCTCCCTCTTTCTCGCTCCCTCGCTCGCTCGCTTGTGAGATTTGCCTAACAATGGGTGGCTCTGCCCAAGGTCAGATAAGGAGCCACAGCGCAAGAAGCCACAGCCGCCGCTCCTTTCATTCGTCTTCTCCCTCCCTCCTTCCCCCCTCGCAGCTTTCGAATTATCTCCGCCGCACATAATAATCATTACAGAGGACGGAGGAGAGGAGATAAGGGAGAGGCAGAGAGAGAGAGAGACTGTGTGAGTGGAGGGAGAGAGAATGAGAGGAAGTGTGAAAATTTATCATCGCTACTGGGGTGGGGGGTGGGGGGGGGGGTGCTGGTAGTGGTGGTAGTGCAGTGGTGAAGTAAAATTATATTCCCTGAGTACTTCTAAAAAAGAAGAATCCTTCCAGTTAGGTCGTTATGTATTAGTTCCAATTAGGTTTTAGAATATTAAAGACCAGTAATTAATGACCTATAAATACCATGCATTGCTATAAATATGGGGTTATCTCTTTTGAAGTCACTATAACATATAGCTTCGAAAAAGAGTCGCTGTGCTTTATTTTATTATTCTACCCTTTTTTTTCAAACTCATTTTCTCTCCATAGGAAATGAAAGGCGGAATATAACTGCTGCAAATGATGGCAAATGCTTAAATGCAGACAGACAATGCTCAGATTGTCCCTTATAGACATTACAATTATAATAGCAACCACCTGGGGTACTATAGCGACATCATAGCAACAACTAAGCAACTGCTTGGGATAAAATACCAATGGTGTAGCAACACCTTAGCAACCACCTGGGATTCCATAGCAGTGGTCTAGCAACACTGTCACCTAGGATACTACAGCAATGCCTTAGCAATGACTTAACAACCACCTGGGATTCCATAGCAACAGCCTAGCAACTTTCTCCTTCTTGTATACCGTATATGTTGTAGAAACGATACTCTGTGGTTAATTGTGGTTTTCTGCTTTTATTTGTAGTTGGTGTGAATGCATAATTAGCCTAAATAAGAGAAAAATGTAATCCCTCTGATTCATAAACCCTACTCATTCATTTTAAGGCAGTTCCTGATAAGAACCCAAGCATACAGAACACAATTTCTGGACTTTTTCATAACATGGTGTTATCCAATTAAAAGTGTCATTATTTTTGCCTTTTTAAATTGTTATAACATTTATTGTTGATGTGAAAATCTCCAGTGCGGAGAACTTCACCGGCCAATCAGTGAACACCTACGTGCATTATTTAGTCCTCTTTAGGCAGTGAAACAATGTGACAACAACCAGACCAAATGTAAAACACACAATGTCACAAAAACCTACACTCTGATATGGACCTTGGTAAACAAGATATGAAAGTATCCATAGATTTATTTGTGTTGAATTAGCAGAACAATCGGACAACATCATGTTCATGTTCAGGCTTTTAAAGGGGTCTTTCAGATTTCTTCACATTGATGACTCAGGGGTCATGACAAACACACATATAGCCATTATTGTTTTAGTGGTGGTAACTCTAAAAAAAAAAAAACACTTTCTTTTTTCGTTTTTCTTTAGGGGCAATTTTGCTTCAAAATGCCCAGCATGTACCCCTTCCATGCTAAAGTATTTTCGGCCAAAATCTTCTCAAAATGATTGTGAGGCAATGTCTCAAACACCAAGCAATGTACCACATGAGGGGAGTTTCAGAGGCCTTATATACTTGAGATGTCTAGTTCCAATCAGCACCACTGTGAAGGATTCTGACTCAGAGTTCGAAAAGACAGTGGAATTCTCCCTCTGGTAACCTTTGTTTCCAATTATTGAATTGATGTACATGACCAGGAATGGGATAGTGACGTAAATAATCTGTTAATCATAATTTAAAAGTGTCCCATTTGTAGTTACCTAAGTGAGTCTCACATTGAAGCTTTCAGACAACTGATTTTCAAACAGGTTTTGTGTAACTCCTAGCCCCCTTCTTCTATCGCATGCGTATGCCTCCCTGAAATCAGTACTCCCTGCTGATTCCCTATGTGAAGCCCCTGATTTCCCCCTCCCCAGCACCCCACAACCTCTAACCCCGCTGACCCCAGCGGTGTTATCTGGAAGCCGGGTAAGCCCTCTAATCCTGGGGCTGGTGTCGGTGCCTCTTCCCTAGAGAAGCCGCTATCTGTCCGGACGAGGCGCTCTGTGTTCGACAGATATTCGCAAGAGGGAGGAGGGGAGGGGTGGGGGCAGCGAGTGGAGATGCCTATCACGGCAGCTGTATTATAGGCTTCAAATGATGGCAGGTTAACCCGTCCAACCCGTACACACACATGCACACGCGAGTCCCTGTGGATCACGCTCCATTATAATTCCACAGCCTTATCTGGAGAGTCAGGCGTATCGTCTGGATGACCCATGAAGGGCCGAGAGACGGCAGGGGAGCAGTGGTCCATCTCGGCCCAGGCTACCTGCTGCCTCGTTGGGGCGGGAGTTGGGATCGGCCTGCATGCAGTCGACCACACTGGACAACAGACTGTATGAAAGATGGATGTATGTGTCCCATAGAATTTTGGTTGACGTACCCATGCTCCACCTACAAGTGTTTTCTTCCGTTCCTACTGTTGCAAGTCTGGATGGGCTTTCCGGAACACTTTGACCATGTTTTCTGTCAAAATCCCTACATTTGGAATGCAAGCATTTCCTACCACGTGTGTTTGACTGATAGGCTAAGCAGCATGTTCACCACATTCAGCTGGGAGGTCTTTGTCTTCAGCCCCCCTAGTGGCCATTCCACTAGCAGAATAGACATTTTTAATCATGAAAATTAAACATAAAACATTTTCCTCCCACAATGATATCACCAGATTCCCAGGCTCTCAAAGTGTGAAATGAAATGACCATGTGTTGAGGCGCTAGTGAGCAATGAGGTGGCTAAGAACTCTCTGTTTGCTCACCTATGAAGACAAAAGTCAGCTTCCAGTTGTGTAATATATATATTTCCATCTAACTATGCACAGCTTGACAGAAAGACCTTCTCCAAAGCATGACTCATGTGGAAAATAGTTAATATTGCTTGCTAGCTATGATAATGCCATAAAGCCTACACCACTAGCTACTGTTGCATGGCTGAATAGAATAAACAACCATTTGTCACTGTATTTGCACACTGTGAAATTAGACCTCTGCATTTAAACCCATCCATGCAGTGAAACACCCACATGCATGCACACTAGTGAACACACACACTAGGGGGCAGGGAGCACATTTGCCCGGAGTGGTGGACAGCCCTGTCTACAGCGCCCGGGGAGCAATTGGGGGTTAGGTGTCTTGCTCAAGGGCACTTCAGATATGGACTGTCAGTGGAGGGGATCGAACCGGCAACCTTCCAGTCACAGGGCTGGTTCCCTAACCTCCAGCCCATGACAAGCTACTGAATCGACTATTCTGACATTTGGGCTCAAAGAGAAAGTACATCAATATGTTATGAGCTATGTTACTAAGGTCAAGCTATTGGAATAACTGTTGCCTCACAGCAAGAAGGGCCTTTGATTCCCAACTGAGCAACCAGGGTCTTTCCTATGTGGAGTTTGCGTGGGTTTCCTCTGGGTACTCCGGTTTCCTCAGTTCAAAGACATGCAGTCAGGCAAGTTGGACACACTAAATTGCCCCTAGGTGTGATTGTGTGGATGTACTGGCGACAGACTAGCGACCTGTCTAAGGTGTATCCTGCCTGCCACCCAATGACAGCTAGGATAGGCTTAAGCAAACCCTTCCACAACCCAGGAGGATAAGCGGTTTAGAAGATGTGTGCATATTGGTGACAATACAATACAATAGACAAGACAATACAAACAGTTTGACATTTCACACACAAACACAATAAATATCCTTTGAAGTTAACAAAGCGCTTTAAATTTGGACAAAAACAGCTGAATGGGATTTTGGTCAATAACCTTGCAGAGCTTGTCCAGCCTCACAACTGCATTTGTGAGCAGTTTGGTCAATTAGCTTCTTGTGTGCCAGAACGGTCAGCATGTCTTGCAAGGAATGGTGGGTAAGCAGCTCTGAGTACACACTTCACATCTGCTAAGGCGTTAATGGATCATGGTCATCTTGACCATCATGTTGTCCAGACAAAGCTAGAGCTTGATTTGAGAATAGCGTCTTTTTGGCTATGGATAAATCGTTGAATTTTTACCAGTAAAAGCTTGAGATGAATATGCTACGTATCTTGTGTCCAAGGACAGGCAGAGTTTGTTCTTTGTGTGAGAGCAATCCGAGCTGGATTGAAAGGTCTTCACGATTCTGTAGTTATACGTGAGAAATCCAGCGTTGGAGAGACCGTGGGACATGTGGGAACAGCATTCCTCCCTGCGCCAACATTCCTGCATTAATTAAAGCAGAGTGGGAGATTATACTGAGAAAACATCCAGCAAAACACAGAAATGAGTGCTGCTCACTGCGGTGGCGGGCTAAGAACCATGGGGGTGGGCTCTACTATTCTACTGTATATTATTCATTTGGTCCAGTTGGCTTCACAGGACAAAAAACACTTTGGTGGGGATACAAGCACGTAGGTTTTTAAGGCTTAAAAAAACTTTAAACTAGATCATAGAGTGTGTTTATATGCACTTAATCATCCAATCATAATCTGATTTCTGCAGTTACTGTATCTAAATATTCAAATGGTCATGTAAACAGCACACTACGATTTCTTAGATTAGAGTAAGGTCTAGAAATCTGATTAAGAAAACTAATAAAGAGGCTGGATTTTAGTTCAGTAATCAGATTCCTCAGTGCTGTGAACTCTTACTCTGATTTCTTTCGGATTTCGCAGGCTGAGCATTGCAAACACAGATGCGAAATAAGCAACCAGTTTTGGAGCGACGCTGAAATCAAATCCATGCTTGAGGAAATTAAGCATTTAAACGTTCTTCATCTGCTAAATGATGTCTGTTCATATTTTCAAGTAAAGTGATGCGATATTATGTTGTCACAATTGGTCCCTCCCAGTCCTCCATGTGCTTTTGTTTACTTTCTAGTCTGGTCCATGTGTTTCTTTGTTTTTCTTCCTGGTCCTGCCCCCTTGTTTCCAGACCCTTGATTGAATCCACCTGTGTTCATCACCTGTGTCTTATTAACCCCCTCGTTGTCTCTGTATTTAAGGCGTGTGTTTTTCCCTAGCTGTTGGCTGTTCTTTGTATTATATTCTTGTGCTGTTTGGTGTATGTTTGAGGTGTTAGTATTGTTTGAAGTGTTTGGTGTTTGTTTATTTCGGCCTCCGCTGTGTGTTTATCCCTGTGTGCATTTGCGTTCTTGCCTTTCCCTCCTTACTCCCATGTTGGCTCATTGACTCTGGACTGTCTAGACCCTGATTTTGGATTTGCCCTCAATAAATCTCTCTTCTCTTCGCTTATGCGTCCACCTCATCATCGCTCCACCCCAGCTTTACATAGATTTACGTCACGTCCTCTTCTGTGAGTTTATTGGCTGGTTGTAACAAATCTGATCACTGTCTGACTCATGTAGACCCAGAGTTTCCCTATTATCTAACTACTCATGTGCATGTAAACATGTCTATCGGATTACTGACTAAATCTGATTTTCTGCAGTTACTGGATTATTCAGTGCATGTAAGCACACTTAGTGTGTAAAATCCAGTTACTGTGCAAGTCAGAGACCCCTCTTCATTTCGGTAGTTTCCTGTCAAGCGGTCATTAAGGACAGATATATTTCTTAGGCTACTACATAAACAGGATAATCCACTTGCACAAGGAAAGGAAAAATAAAAGAAAAATACTTGGAATTAACAGCAAGTTTCCAAAACAGCACTATTAAAAAGATGAGTCTTCAAGGGTTCTGTATAGAACCATGAACACCTAAAGAACCATTTGCACACAAACGGTTCTTTTTATGGTGAAATGATTCTTTTGTATGTAGTTCTTTAGAGAACTGTTTTGAAAATGATTGCCTATAGCACCAAAAAAAGAGGCTGTTGTTTCAAGCTTGATATCCTAACCACAGCTGAACTATTTGAGTGCTATGCAGAATCAGTACCGATGGTTCTATACAGAACCATGAACACCCAAAGAATTATTTGCATGTTTAAATGGCTCTTTGCATGGTGAATTGTTTCTTCAGATTGATGGAGAATGTGCTGTACATGTACAAGCGACCACTCCAAATAAAGTGTAACTGAAATTTCTTCTTAAGAACAGTGGGTTAATGAG
>NC_051226.1:35629498-35664498 GCF_015220715.1 Pygocentrus nattereri | reverse complement strand
ATGACTTTTAATGAATATGAGCTTCTATAGACAATGTTACCAAAATTTCTTTTGGTCTGTTCCTGCTGCACTAGCTGTTCATCAACACTATATGGGTCATTTTGCAACACTCACTCAAATGTAATTAAATGTAATTATATCTGGCTTAAAAAGGCTTATAACAGAATTATCATGTTTTAATAATAAAATTGTCTTATATAGCACATTGACTATCAACTTAAAGCATACAATTATTTAATAAAAACACATCTCAGAAAAAAGTCTTAAAATTCTTAAAAGTGATAAAGATCTAGAATTTCTTAGAACAAAACAAAAGAATTTATACAAACATGTCTAAAAAGGAAAATCCTAAAAAATCTTCCCAAAAATTCACAAAATTCTGAATTTCTTAATCATATCATCATAAGAACATCTAAAAAGAAAAGTCTTTTTTTTAAAGTTATATAAAATTAGACAGACAAAGATCCATATTTTCTTAGGCTAAAAAATGAATTGAATTAATTTTAAAACATCTAAAAAAGGTCTTCAGTTTTTTCTTAGAGCAAAAACAAAATTAATTAACATCTGAAATGAAAAATTCTTCTTAAAAAGTGATAAAGATCCAGATTTTTTTTAAGATTAAAAAACAAAAATGAATTTCTAAAATCAAGTTTGAAAAGAAAAAGTCTTAAGTTTCTTCCTAAAAAGAGACAGAGCTCCTGAATTTCTTATAACAAAACAAAATCATTTCATAAAACAAGTCTAAAATGTGTTACTATTTTTTTTTAAATACATAGAGACCCAATATTTCTTAGACTAAATTAATTAATAAAATGTGTCAAAACAAAGTCTTAAAATTCTTCTTAAAAAGAGATAAAAATGCAGAATTTCATAGACCAAAAAAACAAAATTCTAAATAAAAAAGTTCTTTATTTTTTTCTTAAAATGAGACAAAAATCTGGAATTCTTAGAACAAAATAAAGTTCATTCATAAAAATGTCTTCTTCTTAAAAAGTGATCAATATCCAGAATTTCTTGGAGACTCGGGAAGCTCATTCCATGACCTCATAAAGTAAAAGCCTGGTGGTGCAGAACTTTTAACCTGGCACTACCAGCAGATTTGAGATTAGTGTAAGGGTGGAAATGTTCTGGTGAATACACAGGAGCTTTGGTTATACATGTCCTATAACATATAATAAATGCATTGTTAACATAATGAAGTACAACTGTTCTTAACACATTATAAGGTAAGTACCAATGAAACTCTAACACCTGCCATGCCATCATTTCTTTTAATGTACTTCTGAATTATATATGAATTATATGAATATCTGAATTACACTTATCTGCAGTGCAATAATAGTTTCTAATTATTTTTATGTATGGGAATATATTTTTGCAAACAACAGAAATGATATTGTCATTATGGGTGTAGAAAATTGATAATACACATATGATTTGATAACCTGATAATGAGGACTTTTAGTTTGTAGTAAAAATGAGAAAATTAACATAAAGTTAACAACAGCCACAACATTTTTAAAAGTCCAAAACTACTAAACTACTAAACCAAACTAAAAGTTTTAACACTAACTATGGGACTACCTAAATAGCGCCAACAAAATAGCATGTTACGAGCGCTACTTATAGTGCATTATAATAACAATTCATAATGCATACTAAACATGGCAGTTCACTGCATTGTTATAAACATTTATAGCCATGTTTATAACACCTTACACATGCATTATAATGTATTCATAGACACTAACGGACATGGCATATAGATACACCATTATTTGACATGCAGTTGCAAACAGAATTTGATATCTTTATGAATTTGTCTAATTTTTTTAATTTAAAAATTTCTTAGCATCTGCAGTTTTTATACATTTTACCTAATATGCAGATCTTGAAAACAAGTGTGACCTCAGGTAGCTTTTTTTTAGAAACTGCAGCATGTCTGTGAGCTGATTTTTCTTAAGTTAAAATAATAATTATCCATGTTTTTATTGATTTTGCTAAAACTCTGATACGCAGCAGGCTTTATTTTTAATTTCAAAAAGTTACATGATTGCTAATAGCTGTTTTTAATACTTCAAATCAATGTAAATTGACAGACAAGCTAAGTATTATAAATTTTATAACAAGATTTATACATTTTAGTTGTATTTATCTGTTACCTTCTTAGTTTTGATGCTAGTGCATTCATAGGTGTTAAGGTGAGCTAGTTTGACTGAATAATAAGCATAAGGGAGCCTGAAAGCTGTTGTTGTTGTGCAGTTTGTTTGGCTCTGGAGACCAAATTTAAATTACCATTACAAGTCTATAATATATATTCTTGTGGTTTTGAAATGTCAAGCATTTTAAAGTAGCTTATTGCTGTGGCTTGTAACCATGCACTTGAGTTAATATAGTAATGGAACAGCCTCAAGATGGCAATGGGGATGAGGGCTTGTTGAAACTGGGGGGCTTATCTCGGTATCAACCCCAGCCATTCTACCTTATAGGCTAATGTTGCTGATATTGAGTTTCATGGAAGAGCTTGTTAAAGAGGAACTCTCACCTAAATGAAAACGGTGACCATCGTTAGATCTGTAGTAAACACACATACTCGCTCCTTGAAGTGGTTCTGGAACAGACAGGAGAGGGATTTTCCAGTGTAAAGACTCAGAAAACCCTTCTGATGATGCGTCTTGAAGGTGGGAGGAGCTTCTGAAAAACTACAATTGGTGGAGGTTGTTGAACTTTAATGAATGAAGCCAGTGAGCTAACACTACCACTAAGAAGTCGAATACAGTATCGCTACTCCAGTGCACAGCCACGGCTACACTAGTGGTCAGGGTTTCTTTATACCCGGATGAGGGATTCCCAGTGGGTGTGAGATATATCTGTGGAATGCATGCTGGGTGTTGTAGTGAAGAAATGTTGACGGACAAAAAAACTCAAAAAGGACACAAAATCGTGAATTCTGTCAAACCAGTGAGGACGAGGGGCGCAATGCTGCACTAATTTGCTTGACCACCTTTCTAGGTGGTCAGAGAAACAATGACTGACCCACAATTTCACTTCCGCTGGACCGCAACATATTAGTCAAAGAGAGCCATTTCCTGTTGGATTTGGATAAAAGCAAATGAATATACCCATTTTACCTTCATATTAGGTCCAGTTAGCTGGGAGTGGGGTGGGGTGGTAGTGGTGGTCGGGGGCTTATGAATAAATAGCAGTTGTAAGTGAATAAATGAATGCAGTGGCGTCCGTAGCCGTCGTTTTAAAAGCCACAACATGCATTCAACATTAGATTCACTCACATCCCATTACACCTACTACTGCTCTCCTCTCACCGCCTCTACCCCTCCTCTACCCCTCTCTCTCTCTCCCTCTGTCTCTCTCTCTCTCTCTGAACCTGCTTCCTCCATAATTACCAGTTATTAATTTTAAATGAGTCTGCTAACGCATTGCACGATTTTAATACGGCCTGTTAATATCAGATCAGATGAGATGGGAGAAGGGGAGGGATGATGGAGCGGGTGTCGTCTTTTTCCTGCCATCGCTATGGACAGGACATCGGGTCACACATACGTCCCATATGTATTATACATGTATGAATACCTGTACATAATTCAATATATGCCATATGTATTATATGACTTATTTACATATGTATAGGTGATATTAATAAGAGCAATATATATATATATATATATATATATATATATATATATATATATATATATTGCTCTTTGCATTGTGTTATACTTGACTGATGAAAATTGGAGTATAATTTAAAATAAAAGCTAACAAGAGTTTTTCCTTATCCTTTAAAGAAATTTGGCCTCTTTGTATTTTATATAAGTACATATATATTTTGTATAAATGGAAGTATGTACATGTAGTAATATGCCCCTTATGTACTGTATACTTAAAACTATGTATATGTAATAATACACAACACATTTATTACATGGATGTAATTATTACATGTAACACAATGGCCTGTATGTATTGTGTATATGTGCCTCTACATGTAATAATATGTCTCATATGTATTATATGCATGTGTGTTTATGTAACTACTTATATGTAGTAATTAGTCACATATTGTGTTGTATGTTGATGCATTGCCCTCTTTTCTCTGGTTTTCTTAGAAAGTTGTCCAGAATGTGTGTTGAAAACACACACGCACACACACACACACACACACACACGCACACACACACACACACACACACACACACACACACAAACTCGAATATTTGAGTTGAATATTTCATCATCTGCTATATGGATAATTGTGTGACAGCAGTCAGTAAGCAGTATGGTGAAAGGCAGAAGCCGAGGTGCGATCTGTTTACCCACACAGAGCTGTAAACAACAGGCCGTAAACAGGAATAAATAAACATGGGTGCACTATGAGTGGGACTGTGCATTAGGCCTGAATATGAGAGTCAGAGCCCGTAGCAATGGGACCTACTTAAAGCACACAGCAGAGAGAGAGAGACATAGGCCACTCAGTCTCACCCTCCCTCTTTCGCCCTCCCTCTGCCCCCCTTCCCTCCCTCGCTCATGTTCTGCGTCCCGGAGCCCTTTCAGCGGCTAAAGTGGCGCTTGTGGCGGCTGAAGTGTTGATGCCGATGTGCCCGAGCCTGCAATTCACCAATTTCACTGCTAATTAGCCTACAAAGCCGGCGCCTCCGGGGGAGGGGGGGTGAGGTGAGGGGGGGTGACTGCGGGGGGTCCCAGGCCCACAGCCTGGCAGAGGAGGGGCAGGGGGAGGTTGGTGGGGGGCGGTGCTGGCACAGCTGAGACATATGGCTCACAACCAGAGATTGGATGGAGAGGGTGGTGAAAGAGAGGTGGGGGGAAGACAGCTGGCACAGAGCCAGCATCAACTACACTACCATTCAAAAGTTTGGGATCAGTGATTTCAACACTATATACAGGTGCTCTATAATGTTCATATGATCCACACAGTCGCTCTGACAGACTGTAATACACTACAGGAAGCGTAGGGGCGATACGGCTTCTACTGTTTCATTTAAAAAGCTCTATAATGTTCATATGATCCACACAGTCGCTCTGACAGACTGTAATACACTACAGGAAGCGTAGGGGGCGATACGGCTTCTACTGTTTCATTTAAAAAGCTCTATAATGTTCATATGATCCACACAGTCGCTCTGACAGACTGTAATACACTACAGGAAGCGTAGGGGGCGATACGGCTTCTACTGTTTCATTTAAAAAGCTCTATAATGTTCATATGATCCACACAGTCGCTATGACAGACTGTAATACACTACAGGAAGCGTAGGGGGCGATACGGCTTCTACTGTTTCATTTAAAAAGCTCTATAATGTTCATATGATCCACACAGTCGCTATGACAGACTGTAATACACTACAGGAAGCGTAGGGGGCGATACGGCTTCTACTGTTTCATTTAAAAAGCTCTATAATGTTCATATGATCCACACAGTCGCTCTGACAGACTGTAATACACTACAGGAAGCGTAGGGGGCGATATGGCTTCTACTGTTTCATTTAAAAAGCTCTATAATGTTCATATGATCCACACAGTCGCTCTGACAGACTGTAATACACTACAGGAAGCGTAGGGGGCGATACGGCTTCTACTGTTTCATTTAAAAAGCTCTATAATGTTCATATGATCCACACAGTCGCTCTGACAGACTGTAATACACTACAGGAAGCGTAGGGGGCGATACGGCTTCTACTGTTTCATTTAAAAAGCTCTATAATGTTCAAATGATCCACACAGTCGCTCTGACAGACTGTAATACACTACAGGAAGCGTAGGGGGCGATACGGCTTCTACTGTTTCATTTAAAAAGCTCTATAATGTTCATATGATCCACACAGTCGCTCTGACAGACTGCAATACACTACAGGAAGCGTAGGGGGCGATACGGCTTCTACTGTTTCATTTAAAAAGCTCTATAATGTTCATATGATCCACACAGTCGCTCTGACAGACTGTAATACACTACAGGAAGCGTAGGGGGCGATACGGCTTCTACTGTTTCATTTAAAAAGCTCTATAATGTTCATATGATCCACACAGTCGCTCTGACAGACTGTAATACACTACAGGAAGCGTAGGGGGCGATACGGCTTCTACTGTTTCATTTAAAAAGCTCTATAATGTTCATATGATCCACACAGTCGCTCTGACAGACTGTAATACACTACAGGAAGCGTAGGGGGCGATACGGCTTCTACTGTTTCATTTAAAAAGCTCTATAATGTTCATATGATCCACACAGTCGCTCTGACAGACTGTAATACACTACAGGAAGCGTAGGGGGCGATACGGCTTCTACTGTTTCATTTAAAAAGATCTATAATGTTCATATGATCCACACAGTCGCTATGACAGACTGTAATACACTACAGGAAGCGTAGGGGGCGATACGGCTTCTACTGTTTCATTTAAAAAGCTCTATAATGTTCATATGATCCACACAGTCGCTCTGACAGACTGTAATACACTACAGGAAGCGTAGGGGGCGATACGGCTTCTACTGTTTCATTTAAAAAGCTCTATAATGTTCATATGATCCACACAGTCGCTCTGACAGACTGTAATACACTACAGGAAGCGTAGGGGGCGATACGGCTTCTACTGTTTCATTTAAAAAGCTCTATAATGTTCATATGATCCACACAGTCGCTCTGACAGACTGTAATACACTACAGGAAGCGTAGGGGGCGATACGGCTTCTACTGTTTCATTTAAAAAGCTCTATAATGTTCATATGATCCACACAGTCGCTCTGACAGACTGTAATACACTACAGGAAGCGTAGGGGGCGATACGGCTTCTACTGTTTCATTTAAAAAGCTCTATAATGTTCATATGATCCACACAGTCGCTATGACAGACTGTAATACACTACAGGAAGCGTAGGGGGCGATACGGCTTCTACTGTTTCATTTAAAAAGCTCTATAATGTTCATATGATCCACACAGTCACTCTGACAGACTGTAATACACTACAGGAAGCGTAGGGGGCGATACGGCTTCTACTGTTTCATTTAAAAAGCTCTATAATGTTCATATGATCCACACAGTCGCTCTGACAGACTGTAATACACTACAGGAAGCGTAGGGGGCGATACGGCTTCTACTGTTTCATTTAAAAAGCTCTATAATGTTCATATGATCCACACAGTCACTCTGACAGACTGTAATACACTACAGGAAGCGTAGGGGGCGATACGGCTTCTACTGTTTCATTTAAAAAGCTCTATAATGTTCATATGATCCAAGCAGTCACTCTGGCAAATAGTAAGAGAAACTCTAGAAAAAGAGAGCAAGGAATGGAGGGATAAGAGGGAGAGGGGGAGAGGAGAAACGAGCATGTCTGTAGAGGAATCCCGGTCTCTTGAAGAATTTGCAGGGATTATGACGAGTGGAAACGATTTTGTTGGATTTTCTACAAACAATGTTTTAAGAAAAGCGACAGCTGCATGAATTTAAGAGCATTTGTACTCATAAAAGCCTGAACTGAATCACCTACTTACAGATACACTCACTCTCAGTTGTTGAGATTCAGAGATTCATTCAGTCATTAAGAGCGGTTTGGTATGAAATGGTTCCAATGTCTTTACAGTGGTGGTGATGGGAACCAGGGGTTGCCATGACTACAACACAAATATGGACACTTTATTTACTATCCAGAACCATCAGTTTTACATGGAACGTTGATGATAAAATAGTAACACCTCGGAAAACAAAACCCTTTTTTTGCCCACTATTTTGCATTACAGCGCCCTGCATGTATCCGTCTGCCATGTAAGAGGTGAGAATAAATGGATTAACGAGACGTTTTAAGCCAAAAATTTATCACGAAACTATCGTAAAACAGCGTCTCAGACATCAGGCAGTGAATTCATAACCGTGTCATGTAGGAATTTTCTGTGATGGAGCTTTTAGAGGGGGACGTCTGGTTCCTATCACCACCACTGTGAACAGTTCTGTCTCTGTAACAGAGAAATGAACAAGTGTGTGTGTGAGAGAGAGAGAGAGAGAGAGAGAGAGAGAGAGAGAGAGAGAGAGAGAGAGAGAGAGAGAGATTGAGAGAGAGAGAGAGAGAGGGAGAGATGAGCTACGAGTGTCTGACAGGAAGGTGAGCACTGGGGCTGCTAGGCCCGCATATCTGTGTGTGTAAAGCGGGGATGCCCACCCATGGCGGACCCTCATTGGCTGCAGCTGCAGCACATCCAGCCCTGGCACCTCACACACTTCAGCCAGCCAACTCACACACACACACACACACACACACTCAGTCACGGCCTGGCAGCCGGTGGAGCTCTAACACTGTCACTGCCACGCTGGCACCCGCCCTACCACCTATCGCTAACGGCGACGGTTTCCAGAGAGACTGCCACTTGGCACCGTGCCCAGCAGAGCACTGGCGTGGACCCCCACTCTCTCTCTCTCTCTCTCTCTCTCTCTCTCTCTTTCCCCACCATTCCCTTATTCCTCTTTGTATATCTCTCTCTGTCTTTTTGATTTCCTCTCTCCTTTTCTCTCCTCTCTCCATCTCTGTCTTTTCTTCTCTTTCTCTGCCTTGTTATCTTCTCTCTCTCACTCTGTCTCTCCTTCATTTCTCTCTGCGTCCCTTCTTCCCATTTCTCTCTCTTTCTCCTAATTTTTCTCTTTCTGTCTCTCTTTTATTTCTTTCCTACTTGTCTTTCTTATTGCTTTTGGATTTTCCTTCTGCTTTGCTCTCTCCGTTCTTCTCACTCACTCCCTCCATCTTTCTCTATCTCACTCTCTTTTCTCTCCATGGGTGTATGGTGTACTATGGTGACTTTTTACTGTAACAAAACTGTGTAATGTATTAAAACAAGAACCCACGAGGGGCAGTGCATTACAGTGGTTTTAGCACGGGGAAGGGTGGTTATTAGGCACGACGCGATGCTTTTATAAAGAGGCGGCCAACATAAAATATGATAAAATATGCACTTTTTCACAAAAAATTATTTTATGTTATTAATATTAATCAATGCAGTTCCTTTAGAGTGTGTTATCATTGCAAAGCAGCCATGGACTGAATGAGGAGACCGCCCGGTCGCCCGTGTCTATAGACTGTGGTCATTTCATACATATTTTTAACTTTGTGTCAAATAACAATGAACATATGAAAACACAGCGCTGTTTAATGCAGAAACATTTATTTTATATGTAATATTTACTTTAGAAGTACTTTTCAGTCACCAAATTAACACACAAGTCTTATTTTTCCTTGATGTCCATGATTTACACATGATCTTCCTTAGTAAACAACTGACATGCTAACATTAAAACAGCTATAAAACTATGACTACGTGACTATAAACTATATTTTTTTAAACAGCCAATGCTTTCCAATTCCTACGTGACTATCAAAGCATCAGATTCCCTCCTGCACCGGCTCACTGAGGGGCCGTGGGCGCTGACCGCTAGCTCCGGCGGTGGCACTGTTTCAGCAGGCCGAGCCCAGGACTTCTTTTTTTCCAAGCGAATTCTCTGGCTCCTCTTCAAATGAGCTTGGAGCGTACTTTCAACCGGAAGGCGAGGAAACACGCTCGCCTACGACAGCTGTTCTTATTTGATCAGAAAATGTTTCGCTAAAGACCAAAAAGCCCGAGATAAACACGCCGCTAATTCACAGTCTGCGCATGCCAGGCCCTTCCTCTTTAAAATGAAAATGAACACAGTGTAAACATACAGTTGGCCATCAGCGCTCCACTCCTCCATATGGACACATCTCACAGCTTCCACAGACCTGGCAAGTACGCCCAGCCAGTACTGTAGTGCTAGAGTAGAGATTTAGCTTTAGCTTATATTTTTCAAAAATAGTCACCTGTAATACTCAAAATATCAGAATCATAAAAGGGGAAATTTTCATGAAATAAGTGCAAAGGGGTTGTTTCTAATAAAGTGGCCAGTGAGTGGAAGCACAAAGTGGGTGTTTCTAATAAAGTGACCAATGAGTGGAAGCACAAGGTGGGTGTTTCTAATAAAGTGGCCAGTGAGTGGAAGCACAAGGTGGGGGTTTCTAATAAAGTGGCCAGTGAGTGGAAGCGCAAGGTGGGTGTTTCTAATAAAGTGGCCAGTGAGTGGAAGCACAAGGTGGGGGTTTCTAATAAAGTGGCCAGTGAGTGGAAATAGAAGGTGGGTGTTTCTAATAAAGTGGCCAGTCAGTGGAAGCACAAGGTGGGTGTTTCTAATAAAGTGGCCAGCGAGTGGAAGCACAAGGTGGGTGTTTCTAATAAAGTGGCCAGTTAGTGGAAATAGAAGGTGGGTGTTTCTAATAAAGTGGCCAGTGAGTGGAAGCACAAGGTGGGTGTTTCTTATAAAGTGGCCAGTTAGTGGAAATAGAAGGTGGGTGTTTCTAATAAAGTGGCCAGTCAGTGGAAGCACAAGGTGGGTGTTTCTAATAAAGTGGCCAGCGAGTGGAAGCACAAGGTGGGTGTTTCTAATAAAGTGGCCAGTGAGTGGAAGCACAAGGTGGGTGTTTCTAATAAAGTGGCCAGTGAGTGGAAGCACAAGGTGGGTGTGTCTAATAAAGTGGCCAGTGAGTGGAAGCACAAGGTGGGTGTTTCTAATAAAGTGGCCAGTGAGTGGAAGCACAAGGTGGGTGTGTCTAATAAAGTGGCCAGTGAGTGGAAGCACAAGGTGGGTGTTTCTAATAAAGTGGCCAGTGAGTGGAAGCACAAGGTGGGTGTTTCTAATAAAGTGGCCAGTGAGTGGAAGCACAAGGTGGGTGTGTCTAATAAAGTGGCCAGTGAGTGGAAGCACAAGGTGGGTGTTTCTAATAAAGTGGCCAGTGAGTGGAAGCACAAGGTGGGTGTTTCTAATAAAGTGGCCAGTGAGTGGAAGCACAAGGTGGGTGTTTCTAATAAAGTGGCCAGCGAGTGGAAGCTCAAGGTGTTTATTTAAGGGTTTATTTTCCTTATTTGTAACATTTTACAAGTGCATGACCTGCATGTGTAAAAGAAGCTGCATGTGATACTAAATGTTAGTTTAACTGGACCAGTATCAATACTGTACTGATTTTGAATAAACGCTCCTTAATGAAAATAAAATAACAGACTGCGTTTCCATGCACTTAATAATCTGACAACTGCAGAAAGATTTGATCAGTAATCCGACCCTGTTTACATGCGCTTGAGTCATCAGATTTCTGCTTTAGAACCAGCCAATAAACTCACAGAAGAAAAGAAAGACAAACGTGACATAAAACTTTGTTTTTTAAACACTGCGCCGCTTTACCTGAATGTATGAACATACATCATCGAGAGGAAGACGAATATTTAAATGAATCATTTTGTGAAGCATGGATTTGGTTTCAGCGTCGCTCCAAAAGTGCTCTGCTGCATCACTTCAGCGCTGCTCGCTTATTTCCAGTACTGCTGTCAGTTTTCGCGCATGCTCAGCCTGAGAAATCTGAAAGAAATCAGAGTAAGAGTCCACATGCGCTGAGCTGAAGTCCAGCCTCTTTATCAGATTTCTCAATGGGATTTCTAGATCGGAGTCATCATTTCAATAATCGGATGACTGCATGCAAACGGGCTTATTGGACAACAGACAAATACCTTTTACGGATTTATAAAACGACTGGGGATGTAAAAAACTTCAGAAGGCAGTAGCTACAGTGAAAGTAGTCGGAGGAACCAAAGCTACGATGAACTGAAAAAATGAGAAAGGTAGAAAAACAATCTGGAAAATGTGGGAAATGTTCTGCATTCAGAGCTGGAGGAGGGCTAGCAGCGATCTACCTGCATTGTCCTTCTCTCTCTCTCTCTCTCTCTCTCTCTCTCTCTCTCTCTCTCTCTCTCTCTCTCTCTCTCCCTCCAGCACAAATCAGAAATCATTTCTGTTCCGCTTTCAGAGTCCAGGCGCAAAATGAATATGAATGAAAAGGTAAATCTATCTGAAACTCTCCTCCTTTAAACAACCTCCCTCCCTCCCTCTTTCCCTCTCTCTCTCTCTCTCTCTCTCTCTCTCTCTCTGGTGCGCTTTATTTTATTCGTGGGCTGAATTTAATAAATATATGTAAATGTGTGCGGCGGAACATGACGGGCTGCGCGCGGTGGAGAGATTGAGGCTGAGAGCTGACCCGGGGTTAATCATTTTTCACTTCCCTATCGCATTCAATTCTGCTGCAGCAGCCGCTCTCGCCGCCCGCCCGCCCGCCCGCCCGCCTGCCTGCCTCTGTGCGCCTGTGAGGAGGGAGGAGAGGGTGGGGGTGTGGAGGTGGTGCTGGATTGTTGCCTGCATGACTTTCAGTGCATGTGTGTGTATGCGAGCGCATCCCAGGCTTGAGCATACGTGTGTTTAAATGCACGTGTTTGTGTTTATCGCAGTTTTACGTGTTGCAGCTCTTCTGTTCTCCGCATTCGCCTTTGCATGTTTGCACCTTTGGTCCTGCATTTAAACGCTGGTGCGTCTTTATTTTGCGCGTTTTCTTCTTTGCTGCATTTGCACCTGCATTGTTCGGTGACTGAAGTTGTGTTTGGTTTATTGGATTTTTACTGTTTTGCACTGTTTTGTGTGTCTCTGCCTCCCTGGCAGGCCGGGTGTAGGTGGGGAGTCTTTGGGTCTTTTCAGGCCATCCATGCACCCCCTTAACACAGGGCCTGTTGTGGCAGGACAGCATATCACACCTCACATGTTTGGCCACACGGAAACTGACTGACCACCCCCTCTCCCCCCCACCCCTTTCTTTCTTCCTCTCTCTTTCTTAGCTCTCTCTCTTTTATTGTCTGTCTCTCTCAAACAGTCTCCCTCTGTCACTCTCTCATTCTCTTTCCTCCCCTTTCTGTCAATCAGTCTTTTATTCTCCATTTAACTCTACATGTTCAGCACTATCTCTCTCTCTCTCTCTCTCTCTCTCTCTCTCTCTCTCTCCATATAAATGTAAAGCCTCCCCTCTTAAGGAAATCTTCTTCAGCCACTCCTGTTTTATTTCCGCCATCGTTCTTCCTCTTCAGTCATTCCCTGCTCTCTTTTTCCCCCTCTACAGCACATCCCATCAAAACCTCCTCTTCTTTTTTCCCCTCATTTCTTTTTTGTACAGACAAAAAACTCTCTCTCTTTCTCTCTCTCTCTCTCTCTCTCTCTCTCTCTCTCTTTCTCTCTCTCGCTCACTTATGCACTCCGTCATTATGTGCCCCATGTCAGCTAATAACCACAACTTTATTTATTTATTTAACTTCAGTGTAACCAGGCAAGTCGGAAAGAGCTGATTCTCATTTATGTCGGTGACCTGGCAGCAGCAGAAGCCACTTGAGGAAGAAGGAAACGCAAGCGAGGGATAAAAATAACGTGACAATAATAAAATAACAAACACCAAATATGAACACACCTGCAAAAGACGGGTGACGGGCCTGAAATGCACTATATTTCCAAAAGTATTCAGTCACCCATCAAAATCACTGAATCCAGGTGTTCCAGTCACTTCCATGGCCACAGGTGTATAAAGCCGAGCCCCTAGGCCTGCAGACTGCTTCTACTGACATTAGTGAAAGAATGGGTCGCTCTCAGGAGCTCAGTGAATTCCCGCGTGGTACCGTGATCGGATCAGCTCAAGAACAGCGTAGAGAGCTTCATGGAATGGGTTTCCATGGCCGAGCAGCTGCATCCAAGCCTCACATCACCAAGTGTAATGCAAAGCAACGAATGCAGCAGTGTAAAGCGCCGCCACTGGACTCTAGAGTCTCTGTTCTCTAGGTTCTCTGTAGTGACCATTCACACTTCTCCATCTGCCAATCCGATGGACGAGTCTGGGTTTGGCGGTTGCCAGGAGAATGGAACTTGTCTGACTGCATTGTGCCAAAGTTTGGTGGAGGGGGGATTATGGTGTGGGGTTGTTTTTCAGGAGTTGGGCTCGGCCCCTTAGTTCCAGTGAAAGGAACTCTTATTGCTTCAGCACCAAGAGATTCTGGACAATTTCATGCTTCCAACTTTGTGGGAACAGTTTGGGGACGGCCCCTTCCTGTTCCAACATGACTGCACACCAGTGCACAAAGCAGGTCTATAAAGACATGGATGAGCGAGTTTGGTGTGGAAGAACTTGACTGGCCTGCACAGACTCCTGACCTCAACCCGACAGAACACCTTTAGGATGAACTGGAATGGAGATGGCGAGCCAGACCCTCTCGTCCAACATCAGCGCCTGACCTCACAAATGCTCTTCTGGATGAACGGGCACAAATTCCTACAGACACTCTCCAATGTCTTGTAGAAGCTTCTCAGAAAAGTGGAAACTGTTAGAGCTGCAAAGGAGGATTAACTCCATATTAATGCCTATGGATTTAGAATGGGTTTCATAAAAGCTCCTGTAGGTGTGATGTGTAGGTGTCCCAGTCCTCTTGTCCATATAGTGCACGTTGATATTGTGGTTGGGGCAGAACACCTTTGGGATGAATTAGAGCAGAGACTGTGAGCCAGGCCTTCTCGTCCAACATCAGTGTCTGACCTCACAAATGTGTTTCTGGAAGAACGGTCAAAAATTCCCATAAACAAACTCCTAACAGCCCTCTCTGGGTCGGGGATAGGCTCTTGCCTCAAGTGGAGGAGTTCAAGTATCTCGGGGTCTTGTTCACGAGTGATGGTACAAGGGAGCGGGAGATTGACAGGCGGATTGGTGCTGGTCAGCAGTGATGCTGGCTCTTTACCGGTCTGTTGTGGTAAAGAAAGAGCTGAGCCATAAGGCAAGGCTCTCGATTTACCGGTCGATCTACATTCCCACCCTCACCTATGGTCATGAGCTTTGGGTAATGACCGAAAGAACGAGATCGCGAATACAAGCGGCCAAAATGAGTTTCCTCCGCAGGGTGTCTGGACTCTCCCTTAGAGATAGGGTGAGAAGTTCGGTCATCCGGGAGGGACTCGGAGTAGAGCCGCTGCTTCTTCACGTCGAGAGGAGCCAGCTGAGGTGGTTCGGGCATCTGGTTAGGATGCCTCCTGGACGCCTCCCTCGGGAGGTGTCACAGGCGAGTTCACCTGGGAGGAGACCCCGGGGAAGACCCAGGACACGCTGGCACGACTATATCGCCCAGCTGGCCTGGGAGCGCCTCGGAATCCCCCTTGGAGAGCTGGGGGAAGTGGCTGGGGAAAGGGAGGTCTGGGCTTCATTGCTTAGGATGCTGCCCCCGTGACCCGAACCCCGGAGAAGCGGAAGATAATGGATGGATGGATGGATGGACACTCCTAACCCTTGTGGAAAGCCTTCCCAGAAGACTTGAAGTTGTTACAGCTGCAAAAGGTGGGCTGACATCTCTCCTCTCTCCTCTTTTTGTCTCTCTCTTTTCTTACCCTGTATTTCTCTCTCATTTTCGTTCTCTCTTTTTTTTATTATCCTCTCTCTCTTTCATATTTCTTTCTGTCTCTCTTCTCCGTCTTTCTCTTTTTCTTTCTCTCTCACATTTTCTCTCTCTCTTTGTCTATCTCTCTTTTTCTTTCTCTGTTTCCAATGCTGTTTTTCTTTCTCTCCCTCATCTTTCCCTTTCTGTCTTTCTTTCTTTATCTCTTTCTTTCGCTTTCTTCATCTCTTTCTCTTGCTCTCTCTCTCGCTTTGTTCTCTTTCTCTCTCTCTCGTTTCCCCTTCCCTCTCTAAATGTTTATCTCTGTATCTTTACTTCGCATGCTTCTCCTTCCTTCCCTTGTTCTCTCTCTCTCTCTGTGTCTCTATTATAATTAGAAATAATGAATAATAAATTAATTAAATGAACAGAGGTCTTTTACATACACAGTACTGTTATTACACCACTATTAAAAGTTTTTAATGCCTCGAAAGTTGAAAGTCGAGTTTTCCTCCATGAGTTTTTTTACTCCACTATTTTTAACTTTACAAGCAGGAAGGTTTGGTTAACACAAAGCAGCTATTCACTACCATATACATATGGGCACATAATGAATCCCTTCCAGCCCAAAGGTGCTTTAATCTTTGGGAAGCTACTGCAAGGCCTCAGGCTTTATTCTCAAGGCAGTGCTTTTATCCGCTCATTTTTTTTTTGAAAGACAAAAATGGGAAGATCTACGCAGCCGTCTATTTAACGTGTCAGGTTATTGCGATCCGATGAAGAAAAACACGCACGCATTTGTATGAAAAACATTCTGAAAAGCTTGGTGTCCTTAAACTTTTGACAGGCAGTGTAATGGTTTTCTCAAAGATGTGTTGACTCTTTACAAAAGCGCTCTGAATGCAGCACTGTGAAACCACTCCGTGCTGAATAAGTTAATTGTGAGAAACAAGACCGAGTAAAGATCAATGATTACAGGAGCGCCCAAGAGATGCGCGGCACGAAACGTCCTTTGTCCATTACTGTCCACACCTGCCCAGTACCTCGGTGTGAATTTGTACAGTAAAAACTGTAGCAGTGAGCCCTACATGTGCACCACTTTCCTCTTTAAAGCTTATATTGATCACTGTGGAACCCAACATCGTAGTAAATATGCACCCCCCCCCCCAAACTGTAATAAATCAAAATTTTAATAAAATCCGATAATGGGGGCAGTCATGGGCTGGAGGTTAGGGAACCAGCAGGTTTGAACCCCTGAGCCGACAGGTCGTGACTGAGGTGCCCTTGAGCAAGACACCTAACCCCCAACTGCTCCCTGGGCGTTGCGGATAGGGCTGCCCACCGCTCCGGGAAAGTGTGCTCACTGCCCCCTAGTGTGTGTGTCTTCACTAGTGTGTATGTGGTGTTTCACTGCACGGATGGGTTAGATTGCGGAGGTGAAATTTCCCTGTTGTGGGACTTATAAGGTTCTCTTAATCTTAATGTAATAATTTATCCAACAATGTGATATCATCTCTTAACTGATCGTGTAATTCTATGCTTACTGATAATTTAATACATTATTCCATTATTACTGTATCAGACCCCATAAAGGTATCACAATATCCACTTTGAAAACATATTTCAGAAAAAATGGTCAGCGTATAAATATACTACATTTCTGATGATGCAATATATAATCAAATGGTGACCATGTAATAATGTAAGAAAGTCTTACTTATTATGCATAACTGGGCAAGTTATTATGTTATTGGGCAAATTATTACATTATTGGGTTGTATCAAATTTTTTGGATTGTTACAATCATTGAAACATTACTACACCATGCGGTCCCACATGCTACCTTACTTAGCACAACCTGTTTGAAAATTAGTATGGGCAATTAAAGTGGGCTTTTATTATATATTTTTTTGGGGTGGGCAAAATAGGCACATACACTACATGGACAAAAGTATTGGTGTAAGCACATAGAAGCAACAACAGCTGAGCCACAAAGCAGTAGACTATGCAAAGCCGTATCATGCCACCACTGGACTCTGAATAAGTGGAAATGTGTTCTGTGGAGTGACAAATCACACTTCTCTATCTGGCAGTCTGACGGACAAGTCTGGGTTTGGCAAATCCCAGGTGATCTTTACCTGTCTGACTGCATTGTGCCAGCTGTAAAGTTTGGTGGAGGAGGGATAATGATATGGGATTCTTTTTCAGGGGAGGGTCTAGAACCCTTAGTTCCAGTAGTGTGAAGTCTTAATGCTTCAGCACCAGGACACTTTTGGCACTTGTATGCTTCCAACTTTGTGGGAACAGTTTGGGGAAGAACCTTTCCTGCTCCCACATGGCTGAGCCCCAGTGCACAAAGCAAGCTCCATAAAGGCCTGGCTGGGTGGGTTTGGTGAGGAAGAACTTGACTGGCCCCATAGAGTCCTGACCTCAACCCCATCCAACACCTTTAGGATGAACTAGAACGGAGATGGCGAGCCAGACCCTCTCGTCCAACATCAGCGCCTGACCTCACAAATGCTCTTCTGAATGAACGGGCACAAATTCCCACAGACACTCGCCAACGTCTTGTAGAAGCTTCTCAGAAGAGTGGAAACTGTTAGAGCTGCAAAGGAGGATTAACTCCATATTAATGCCTATGGATTTAGAATGGGCTTCATAAAAGCTCCTGTAGGTGTGATGTGTAGGTGTCCCAGTCCTCTTGTCCATATATTGTATGTTGATATTATGGTTTGGGGCTGCCGTGGGCTGGAGGTTAGGGAACTGGCCCTGTGACTGGAAGGTTGCCGGTTCAATCCCCATGGCCGACAGCACATGACTGACTGAGATGTCCTTGAGCAAGACACCTAACCACCAATTGCTCCCCAGGCGCTGTGGATAGGGCTGCCCACCACTCTGGGCAAGTGTGCTCACTGCCCCCTAGTGTGTGTGTCTATTCACTAGTGTGTATGTGGTGTTTC
This sequence comes from Pygocentrus nattereri, assembly GCF_015220715.1. Taxonomy (NCBI): domain Eukaryota; kingdom Metazoa; phylum Chordata; class Actinopteri; order Characiformes; family Serrasalmidae; genus Pygocentrus; species Pygocentrus nattereri. The sequence goes on along the minus strand of NC_051226.1, from coordinate 35,646,239 downwards.
ACTTCACGGATGGGTTAAATGCGGAGGTGGAATTTCCCCATTTGTGGGATTAATAAAGTATAACAACTTAGGTTGAGGGGTATGACAGTAATATGGCAAACATGCTATGTAAAATGACAACAGCGTAAAAAACGATGATCCCGTTACTTCCCTGTTAAAAAAAAGGACCACGAGAAACCATTACAATTAAAACCCAAAAGGTTTTGCTTTTTAAGGGGAACTGGCTCAATCATTTCCAAAAGAGACTCTTAGGAAACTATAAAATGCTTTTAGGCTCAACTACTGGTCAACCATCAAGATCCTTTACATTGTGATATCAACCCATTAATAAGCCAAAACCACATTACAAAACCTTTCAGAACCAACATAAACGCTTTTTCATGGTTTCTATGTGGCTTTTCATCAGGGCTGATTTTTGTACTTTCCTCTAAATGGGTGTGATTTTAGCATTAGGTTAGCTACAACTGAGCCCATGTTGTAGTGTGGCACACTTAGCCTGCTACCTAAGCTCTAAACACCACAGGACAGGTGCGGTTTCAGGTTACTGTCACTGAACTTTTGCTCTCTCAAACATTTTCATGGTCTAAACGTTTGTCACCAAAGCAGTGGTTTTCTGAATCAAGCTTGTTCTGTGGTGTGTGGCACTGCTTGGGTCTGTAGCTGCTTGCTAAGCTAACGTTAAGGTAGTCAGGCTACAGAACACATTCAACTCCTTTCTTTCGATTTTAAAAGAGTGCCAGACGAGACGGCAAGTGATTTCTATCACTTATTTTTTTTTTTTTTTTACACAAATATTGTCACACCATCCCAGAGAAATGTCAGGAAGGTATGAAGGTATGAAAAAAAAAATAGATAACACCCGAGCTTAACTGTACCTGAAGACATCTTCACCACATACAATATACAGTATATACAGCATGGACATATTCTAACACTTTAGTTTCTAAAGTTTTTCCAGTTTAAGAAAACTGGATATTTACAACTTTCAGGCGACATTCCAAATCAATAAATTGCAAATAAGGATCCAGTAATGTTCTGGCACCATGAAGAAAACCGGACAATTTGAACATTTAGAGAATCAACATTCTAAGAATAACAAATTGCTGGTGCAATTTGCACCAGCAATTTGTTATTCTTAGAATGTTGATTCTCTAAATGTTCAAATTGTCCGGTTTTCTTCATGGTAACGTTCTGGGAAATGTTCCATGAACGTTAAGAAACCTGGACATGTTGAACATTCATGGAACATTTCATTTAAGCCAGAACAACATTTCCCAGAACGTTACCACAACCTCATTTACACCAACAATTTGATGTTCCTGGAATGTTGATTCTCTGAATGTTCATATTGTCCATTTTTCTTAAGTTAGAAGAACATTCATTGAACATTCCAAATCAGTAAATTATTGGTGCAAATAAAGTTGAGGTAACATTCTGGGACATGTTCTTTCAGCTTAAGACAAAATTCTGGGAATGTTGAGAAAACTGTTCCTAGAATGTTAAATTGTTGATGCAAATTAGGTTAAAGTAACTTCCAGAGAAACAGATCTTTGGAAACATTACAGAAACTGGACATTTTGAACAATCAGGGAACATTCCAAATCAATAAACTGCAAATACTGTTGTGCTCATGGAACATTTCACTGAAGGTAGAACACCATTTCCTAGAACGCTACCTCAACCTCATATGCACCAACAACTTGATTTTGGAACCTGAAGTTGAGGTAACATTGTAGGTTTTGTTGTTCTAACTTCAGTGAAATGCTGCATGAACTTTTTCAGTTCCATGAAAACTTAACATGTTGAATGATCATGGAACATTTCAACTTAGCTAGTACTTCCTGGAATGTCACCTCAATCTCATTTGCACCCACAATTTGATGTTCTTAAAATGTTGATTCTCTGAACATTCTAATGGTCCAGTTTTCTTAAATTCGAAGAATTTAATCAGTAAATTGTTGGTGCAAATAAAGTTGAGAAAAGGATTTGGAAAATGTTCTTCTTAATTAAGAAAAGCATTCTGGGAAACATTTAGAAAACCGGACATTTTGAATGGAACGTGTTTTCAGAACATTAGCCGGCATAAGTACATCCCTTTAACCTCTACTGAAAAACAAGTTAAAGGAATATTCAATCATGTACAAACATTGGGGAAAGTTTATTAAGGTTATGTGACGTTATTAGAACACCGCATTAATGTTATTTTGAGAACATTTGATCCCAAATCTACATAATATTAGCCAAAAGTGTGGAAACTTCTAGCCTGGGCCGATGCATCACGGAATTCCAAATTAGGTACTACTTATTCCTTTACTGAATATTATGACAGATCAGTCAATTATTATCAATGCAATCATTCCAACGTTATTCCAGTAGAATGAATACCTTCAGATCAATGCATTTTTACAGCTCTACCTTTATAACAGCCAACAACTACTAATATAGAAAAACGTTCCTCTACCTGCCTACAAAGATATTCATAAGATATTTCACACTGAAAGGCCAAATGTTACCTCAGAACTCACAAGGGTCATCTATCCATCCTCTGACGGACCACTGAAAAGGTAAAAGTTCTCACATTCCTGGCCTCCTCACAAAGTCCTTGAGCTCCTACAGCTGCAGTGCCATCCGTAGGCCAGAGGCCAGGTGTACAGCAGTAACCACAGCCAGAAGTCTCAAGAGATGGGATGAACTGGACAAGAGATGTGACTACATGCATGTGCAAAGAACACAGTTATGTTTTTCAGACTGAAATCAATTCAGTTCTTTTTGCAATATTTTATGCTATTCATGATGTATTTGATACATTTACAAATATGTAACTATAACAAATATGGTGTATATATAGGGTTATTTGAAGGTTATGTACATAAAGACCTTATAACACAGGCATTAGCATGTGAGTATTTATAACGCAAAGCTCTGTCTTCTAAGCTTGATAACAGTGTTAAAATGGAACAAATGTCCATCACTTCAGGTTAAGGCCAAAACAATGTAATTTACATCATAAAACACCTTGTGTTGCCTTACAATTGCTGGCAAAACCTATTTGTAATTACTCTGGGGTGGTCAGTCCATCGCTCAGCTTCTTTTTTCAATGTGTCCGTCTCCTTTTCTCAGTGAGGTTGTTCTTGATCCGCTACACATCCTTTCAGACCCGTAGTGCTGAGTGGTCTTCTCACAGTGGAAGGATGGACAGCAATCTGAAGCAGCTTGATGGTCTCCTCTCTCTCTCTCAAAGAGGAAAGCTTTAAGTGCTGTTTATCTGATGAGGGCAGTTTTGGGGTCTACCAGGTCTTCCAGGTGGTTGTTAGGAGCCACATTTTCTCTGGAGCTTTTAATCAGATTTTGAACTCCAGTTTTGGAAACTTAGCAGTCCAGTTTTATTTTTCTTTGAATTTCTCCTTATTCCGCAAGTCGTTTACACACCTAACAGAAAAGGAATATCTCCTGGAAAATGAATATTTTGCTTGATGGCCGTTTTTGACTGGGAATTAAACAAATGAATGGCGGTCTCCAGTTTTTGCATGTTGTCACTGCTAAAGCAATCGTACCACTACTGAAATTTGTCCTGATGTTTCAGTGACTTTTCCGGTAGTGACAATTTTAGCTCATTTTTAGCAGAACTCAAAAAAGCTAGCCAGTACCTGACCAGCAAACACAGCTTTGAACAGTTTTAAACAGTCATGTTCAGAAAGTCATGATATTTTTCATTAAAACACTGTAAAAGTAGAGAAAACATGCAAAAATGGCTGAAAATAGGTGTTTCAGTAGTAACAATTCTTAATGTCCCACACTGATTTTCACATTTTAGGACATATTTACTTCAAAACGGTGGGTTTTAACTGCTCACCATGTGGCCACGAGGGACAGGGATGTAGTCTCACTTCCGTGGTTGAAATAAAATCTCACCCACAAACACTTTGTGTTTCAGTAATAACATGAAAACATGGGATAGCAGTTTTTGAACTTTTTTTTTTAATTTAAACTTATGATAAATCCATTTTTTTGCTGAAGATCCTCTTAAAACATTTAATAAATATAAGTATTATTTTCACAAGTGTAAATTTTGGGGTTAGGTTTTGGGAGAGACACCTCCCAACAGAAAGTAAGCTATATATTATGATTTTGTATATATTTAACTTATTAATATCTCTAACCATGCCTTGAGTTTATATATATATATATTTGTGTGTGTGTGTGTGTGTACACTGCAGCTCAAGGTTTTATACATCCCTCACTGGATAGCTTCACACACACACACACACACACACACACACACACACACACACACACACACACACACACACATACTGTTGTCTGGCGTGTCTGTACCCGCCTAACTGATCTAAGTTCTAATCAAACAGCATTTAGGTTCCATCTCACCCCGTTCCCGCGGGAACTGCCACCCCGGCGATGGTCGCCAGGCAACCAGGCTCTCATTTCTGAAGTGTCGGTTTGCATTATTGTCTTCACGCTCTCTGGTGATACCCCCAGCCCGGCATAGTCGCACACACGCGCACTCGAGGACATCAACAGTTTTCGCGAATGTGAAATGCACCTTACTTCATTTACACGCAGCAGAGCTGCTAACTTTTCCACTTAGTAAATATAAAATCACGGTGCACACATTCATAGCTGTGCACATTTGTAAAGAATGCACAAAGGAAAATACCTTCAGGACTGATAGCAACACCTACATGCATGCGCACGCACACAGAGTTCAGGCATTCCTGATTTTGTTTGTAACTTAGTCTTTGTACTAAATATTAGAGCTTGGCCTTCTGTTTGTTTCTGTAAATGTGATGAATGTGGAAAGATTAGACAAAAATACTCATTTCTGCTAGCACACCTATGGGCTTCTAGTAGTAAGTGATTCATATCAACTTTTTTCAATCATTCTATATTAAATACTGACATCTGAAGCGTGTAACAGACATTAAAGGGCCCATATGGCATTTTTTATTTCTTTTTGTATCCAACAGCCCACTTATAATGTTTGTACGGCTTTATGCACCAAAAAAAGCCATAATTCATTTATACTGGCTCATTTTGGTACCTTGTATTTAAGACTAATATATGCAAATTAGCTTTGTTCTTATTGGCGGCCTCGTTAAAAAGCACCCAGCTAGCTCAGTCGATGAGACTGAGACTCAATCTCAGGATTGTGGGTTTGAGCCCCACGTTCAGTGTGACGGTTCGAGCCCGGATAGCTCAGTCGGTAGAGCATCAGGCTTTTAATCTGAGGGTCCAGGGTTCAAGTCCCTGATGTTTGGGGTACTCATGGGGTGAAGGTTAGAGAACCAGCCTTGTGATCGGAAGGTTCGAACCCCTGAGCTGACAGTACGTGACTGAAGTGACCCTTGAGCAAGACACCTAACCCCCAACTGCTCCAAGGTTGCTGTGGATAGGGCTGCCCACCGCCTTGGGCAAGTGTACTCACTGCCCCTTAGTGTGTATGTGGTGTTTCACTGGGTTCAAACGTGGAAATTTCCCCATTGTGGGACTAATATGACATGAATGGGTGGAGCTAAACTGCTGCAGGCTGCATAGGTGGCTAGATATAAATAAATAGGTTGGTTTTTTGTGACATCACAGATACAGTGAATTCAAAACAGCAGCATAGCTTCCATACATGGACTGGGAAGTGAATGATATGTTATGAAACATTATGTTTCATATCGCTTTGATTGAAAAATAAATGGAAAAAATTGAAAATTGGTTGTGACATGAGCCTTTTTACATATATTTTACCTTGTATGTCGCAGCTCTGCAGAGAACCTGTAGGTGTTGGTGATAATCACAAATCGGCATGCATGAATGCACGGCCAGTAAACACACAGCACTTGACAGAAACACACTAACACAGGTCACTCTCTTTGAAGCTAGTAGGTGGCCAGTGTTTATGCTTATGAGAGCATGTGGAGAAAAGAGTGTCCACAAATATCTACAGCAGCATCTACTGCACATGGTTCACCCATTAAAGGAACAATCTGGCCAAAAACATTGCTTCACTGGTTTAAAATTGGTGTAAACATGCTTACTCACCTCCTGAAGTGGTGCCACTATACTGTCTAGATATTTTCTGGTTTGGAGATGAGGAAAACCCCCTTCTAATGTTGTATCTTGAAGCTGGGACAAACTTTTGGATAACTCCAGCAGCTTTTGCATGGATACTTGAAGGGAAATAAGGCCTGATAGCTAATGTCACTGCTAGAAAGTTGCCAGCCTCTACATCAGTGGATTACCCAATGGTTGTATGACATTTGTGCAATGCATACTGGGTACTGTAGTCATCTAAAAATCTAATAAGGCCGAGTTTTGAGTTTAGAACCATTGGCCAACTGTGCTGGCACACAGAGGAACTTGACCTCTGCATTTAGCCCATCTATGCAGTGAAACACCCACATAGACACACTGGTGAAAACACACACACTATAGGGGGCACTGAGCACATTGGCCCAGGGCAATAAGCAGCCCTGTCCACAGTGCCTGGGGAGCAGTTGGGGGTTGGTTGCTTTGCTTAAGGCCACTTCACTCACATGTTGTGAGCGCACCTTTGGATCAGGGTATCGAGCCAGCAACCTTCCGGACATTAGCCTGGCTCCCTAACCTCCAGCCCACAACTGCCCTGAAGGGATGCAATGCTGCGCTTCAGAATGCAGCAATAACACCTGAATGGTAGTTTTGAAGTAGAAGCCCCTTTAACTCATAAGTAGAGATGGAGAGGGCAGGTCTTAGAAAGAGGGAGAAGGAGAAAGAGGAAATATTTGAAGAATGGAGATCTTTTTGCATTTGTACATAATGTTAATAAGTTTCGTTTGAACATTGCCTTTCAGCAATAGGCGAAATGAACATCCAACCGAGCAGTGGTAGGAACAACTTCACACACACACACGCATAGGCGCACACATGTGTGGGGGCATGGAGGGGGAGGGATGTGTTAATTTGGATGTGTTCAGCATGAGAGAGTTCTCTGGTTAATACGGGAGAAAGCTCCGTCTTTCAGTACTCTTCTTAAACACGCTACCTTCTGGAAACTATTTCATAAACTATTTCATTCCTCTCCTTGAGTCCTACACTCCCTATACTTTATTAGAAACCAGCCACTCTCTGTCCACTTTATGAGCTCCACCTACCTTGTAGATCCATTTTACAGGTGTACAATGACAGACTGTACCAGCCGTGCATCAGCCTCCCTCTACTGCATTCATCACTTGTCGGTTTCCGAGCTCAGGAGTGCAGTTAACCAGATATTCCCTGAGTGGTGCATAGGGCCATAACCAGGATCAAAATTTATGTGAGCATTTAGCAGAAATGTGATTTATTTAATTAAGTTCAAGTCAAGTCTCACGTCTCTGAGGTATGAGTCTGAGTTGATTCTTAAGGTACGAGTCCGAGGCAAGTCTTGAGTCTCTGGGGTGCAAGTTCCAAGTCTCTGGTGTGTAAGTTCGTGATGAGTCTCAAATCTCTGGGGTGTGAGTCCGAGTCAAGTCGCATGTCTGAGTTGAATCTTCAGTCACTATGCTGTGGGTCCCAAGTCTTTGAGGTGTGATTCCAAGGTGAGTTAAGTCCCTGGGGAGCAATTCCGAGTCAAGTTTGAAGTCTCTGTGGTCTGTTAAAGTGCATAGTCGATATTCAAATGCAAGTCGATTCTTAATTCAATGGGCTGTGAGTCAGAGGCAAGTCTCAAGTCTCTAGAATGTGAGTTCAAGTTGATTCTTAAGTGCAAGACGATTGTCAGTTAGCTGGGGTGCAAGTCTGAGGCATGTCTTAAGTCCCTAGGATGTGAGTCGAAGTCTCTGGGGTTTGACACCAAGTTGAGTCTTGATTTGTGAGATGCAGGATTGATTTGAACCTAGAGCGTGTAGGGTCTGTGAGTGGGTCTTGTTCTCTGGGATGCAAGGAGCCTGAATCAGGTCTCTAGTCTCTGGGGTGCGAGTCAAAGTCGAGTCTTGAATCTCTGGGATGTGAGAAGTCTGTGTCGAGTCCCTGTGTCGAGCAATGTCTTTGGTATTTGAGGAGCCCGATTCAAGTCTGTGGTCTCTAGGGTGGGAGTCTTGTGTCTCTGGGATGAGAAGAGCCTGAGTCAAGTTTCTAGTCTCTGGGGTGGGAGTCTACGTTGGGTCTTGAGTCTCTAGGATGCTAAGAGTTCAAGTCGAGTCTACAGGCCTCTGAGGTGCAAGCCTAGGTTGAGTCTTGAGTCTCTGGGCAGGAATCCAAATCAAGCCTCAGGTCTCTGTGGCGGGAGTCTGAGTAGAGTCTCAAGTCTCTAGAATGTGAGTCCAAGTTGATTCTTAAGTGCAAGTCAATTGTCAGTTAGCTGGGGTGCAAGTCCGAGGCATGTCTTAAGTCCCTAGGATGTGAGCCGAAGTCGAGTCTGTAGTCTCTGGGATGAGAGGAGTCTATGTCAAGTCTCAAGTCTCTGGGATGGGAGTCTAAGTTAGGTCTTGAGTGTCTAGAATGCTAAGAGTTCAAGTTGAGTCTATAGGTCTCTGAGGTGCTAGCCTAGGTTGAGTCTTAAGTCTCTGGGCAGGAATCCAAATCAAGCCTCAGGTCTCTGCGATGGGAGTCCGAGTCGAGTCTCAAGTCTGTAGCCAGAAATTTTAGTGTAGTATCCACTACAGACATTGCACTTTACAAAAGTAAACTCCTACAAAAAAACTGCACATTTCAACTTGGCTTCAAACAACAAGCCCTTCATTACGTAAAATGGAACTGAAGCTACATGCAGTAAATGCAGTGTTTAAAAAATATAGACAGAACAACTTGAAATGCTTGAAAAGCTGTTCTGCGTTCAGCTGAGAATCAATCTTTGGGTTGTCTTGGGTTGCAAGCCTTGTGAATAGCAGGCAAATGTATTACCAGGACGTTACTGTTTCGGCATTAAAACTCACAACACGATTAAACAAGCTGGGTCTGGACCTTGGTGTCCTGTGAGTTTGTCCGTGGTAGTGGACCACTCTCAGCTCAGCAGCGACATAGTGGTGTTATTGTGCAGAGCAGTACTGCCGGGGGTTTCACACACCTAGTGTCACAGGGTCAAGAGTTGATGAGTACCCAAAAAGGTCCAGCCAAGAGCAGCTGGGTAGCCAGAAACCGACCACTGGTGAAGGGCTAGAGGATGACTAACATCGACTAACAGAGGAGCTGCAGTGTCTAACTTTACACCAGCAAGGTGGGGTTTCTGATAAAGTGGCCAGGAAACAGAACAGAGTGTGATGGAGTGAAACTGGCAAGACGACAGCGGACAGGACCGAATCTCTTGTGTGTGGACAAGATGACGGGCTTGACTGTGCTTGTGTTTGTGTGACAGTGCACGTGCAGTCATAAGCTTGTGTTTGTGGTGGGGTGTGTGTTCCCCAGCGAGAGGAAAAAGAGCGTGCTCTCTGAATGCATTAGCGCACAAGCGCGTTAGATGGAGAGAAAGAGAGAGAGCGAGGAGCTAGGTGGCAAGAGCCCGCACACTGCTAGATATGATTCATGTGCAGCGCGCGTTAGCCTAACAGCCCGGCGCGAGGTGCGAACACGTCGAGGAGCCTCGCTCAATTACCGCACGCTTCCACTGATGCCGCAGCTGTTCATTTTTAGGCCTCAGGAAAAAAAAAAAAAAAAAAACGTGTTAGATTTACCACTTCCATGCCTGCCTGTCGATTTGAGCCCCTTGGAGGTCCCACTTTTCTCCCCACCCCTCCTCCACCTCTCTTGTTTATTGTATAATTTACAGATCTGCTTGCCTGCATTGCTGCTGCGCGTTAATACACACGCATGCACGCGCACACACATACTGGCAAAAACCTGTGTGGGACTAATGCGAAGAATTGGGCTTGTAGGCCGAGACAGACAACTGACCCCATTTGCAGAACAGGAAAAAAATGACTTAAACAAGCCTGAACGTCGCAGACGTTCGTATTCGTTTAATTTTTGCAGCAAACCAGCAGCGCTCAGCATGCCTGAAGCAGCTGGTAGGGCTTGATGGCTTCGGAAACTTGAGATGAAGAAACAGCTGGAGGTTTTTTTGGGACTGTATAGTTTTTTCCCCCCTTGTCTATCAATGGCGATGATGATGTGGTCACTGCATAAAAAAGTTAAAATCAACACACCTTGGCCTATTATAAGGGAGGCGGTTGTGCAATACATTGCCAATGCCATGATATAGTTTCTTTTGGTGGCCAGGGATGTTATAATGCCTATATAAAGCCTTTATTAAGCCTTAGCAACCTAGACCTTGGTAATTCACTGCTTATTACTACTTAATTAAGCAATAATAAGGCTAAACTAAGGTTATCTTTTCCACAGCACTTTTCTGTTTATGTATTATGTATTATAGTCTTCTGCACAACATTTCAGGTCTGCTTTATTATGCCTTTATTAGGTCTTATAAACGCGATAACACAAACTGTTAATTATTAAATAACTTGCTGCTTATTAATAATTTATTATGCAGAGTGAATTAATCATAGTGCTTTGTATTGTGTATTACGCATGATAATCATTTGAATGCTTTAGGTAGCCCTTGTAGGCCTATTAAGCCTTATAAAGCCAATAACTGCTAATAACCTGGCTGCTTATTAGTATTTTATAAAGCGATAACAATGTTGAATTTGAAGATTTTATTTTCCAGTTTTAAATTTTATATGTTACATGAAACATTTGCACCTTTTTTGTCCATTATCACACCCTCTTAAGCCTTAGGCAATATAAAGCTTGTACAGCCAATAACTGCTAATTCACTAGTTGGTTATTACTACTTTATTAATGAAAAACAAAGCTGAATTAAGCATTTCTAGAACAATTTATACTATACATCCCAATGTTTTGAACATTTTAATTGTCTATTTAATGCCCTTATCAAGCCAATTGCTGGTAATTAACATCAATCTAGTAACGGGTGATTTGTAAGTCGCTTTGGATAAAAGCGTCTGCTAAATGTAATGTAATGTAATGTAATGTAATGATTGACCATCTGCTTATTACCACTTTACTAAGCAGTAGTTTATTAGTAAGTAATAGTAAATTAAGTATTTCCATGTCTACGTGCTGCACATCTCAACATTTAGGTGCTAATTATAATACTTTAATTAAGGCTTATCAAGTCCTAATTAAGATCACTTATCAAGCAAATAGCTGCTGTCTGATTATTACTACTTTATTAAGCAGTAACTGCAGTGAGTTAAGTTTCCCCACAGCACTCGTATTATACATCATAACGTCATGCACAACATTTGAGGCATGCAAGATAATAACTATCTTCTAAAATCAAGAGCTGCTAATTAATTGGCTGCTTATTACTACTTTATTAAATGAATTAAGCAGTCTCAGGTGATTTTAATATGATATTACACATCATAACATCGATTATTTATATATATATGTTTAGATATAAAATAGATAGATAGATAGATAGATAGATAGATAGATAGATAGATAGATAGATAGATAGATAGCATTATTATGCCCCTATTAAAAAGTATCAAGCTAATAAATAGAAACTTACTTATTGAGTTAATAACTGCTGATTAAGTGGCTTATTGCTACTCTATTAAGCAGAGTGCAATTACACATTTACTAAGCACTTTCAGTTTTGTGTATTAGACATCATAAAGCAATAATAAAGCTGAATTAATTAAATTTCACAGCATTGATCTTTCATGTATTTTGCATCATACCCAACACATCAAACCAATAACTGTGAATGAACTAGCTGCCTAATAAAACATTAATAAGCAATGGCAGCGCTGACTAGCATTTTCTTTTCCACAGCGGTTGTATTTTTGTTTACTATGCATCTTGTTGTGCACATTTTAGGTGCCCAGCATTATGCCTTTATCACATCAAGCTAATAACTGCTGTTAACTCTGTATTTATTACTACTTACGATTACTAGCTTACGATTAATAGACTCTTTATTACTATTTAATTACACAGCACCTAGACTTAATTAAGCATTTTGTAGAGGATTTTTATTTTTTGTGTGTTATGTCATAACCTTGATCACAACATATTAGGTGTCCATTGTTTCAACCCTTATTAACATACATAAAGCCAATAATTGTTATCTAACTGGCTGTTTATTACTACTTTATTAAGCTGATTAGAATATTTCCAGATCACTTTTGGTACTTTACATTAAAAACTTTCAAGCAACAAGTTATATGTCTATTATTTTGCACTGAGTAAACACTATCAAACCAATAGCTTATCAGGGTAACAGTGGCTAATTGGCTGGCTTATTATTATTCATATGTAATTAAGCAGTAACTACAGTGAATTAAGCCTTTGTTTTATTTTTGTGAGTTATACAATATAATTGTGAGCAGAGCATATTAAGTGACCAAGAAAATACCTCTATTAAGTCTAATAAAGGCTACTTAACTGGCTGCCTATCACTCCTGGAGTGAATTAAGCATTTTCCACCGCACAGTTATGAAGTATAATATACAAAACTGAGTTTAGGTTTATTTCTGATTATGTCAGGATATCTTTTTTTTCTCATTTTGTTGATTTCAGCCTTCATTCACCAGCGGCTGGTGTTTGTGTTCGCGTAAATCAATGTCTGACACTTGTCTATGTGGGTTCAGATGAACTGATGGGGTTGGAAAAGACCTTGATATGTGAATTACTATAGGCACACATAATAAACGCCATCAATACATAATAACATAATCGTGCTGATGTTACATATGAATGTTTTTCACAAGCTCTCCAGAGCTTCAAAAAGCCATTTCTATGATGTGATGTTCTATAGAAGAGCCACTTTTGTCTGGAAAACAGATGAGTGTGAGTGTGGAGAACCTTGTGCAGGTTTAAAGAACGCTCTGGATCAATATAAGGGTTCTAGCCAAACCTTTACACAGAGAGTCTAAAAGATTCAGGCAAGATGTTCTGAGGTAAATTATAGCCCCACCCCCCATTATTTAGCATCACTGCTACTGAGTGCTGATTGGTTTGCATTGCTGTTGCTGAGTACTGATTGGTTGTCAATACTGCTACTGAGTGCTGATTTGATAGCATTACTTCTACTGAGAGCTCATTGGTTAACATTACTGCTACTGAGTACTGATTGTTTAGCATTACTCCTACTAAGTACTGACTGGGTGGCTAGCAGTATTGCTGTTGGATGGTGATTGGTCTGAATTAGTTCTACTGAGCGCTGACTGGATGTCATTACTGCTACTGAGTGCTGATTGGATGTCATTACTGCTACTGAGCGCTGACTGGATGTCATTACTGCTACTGAGCGCTGATTGGATGGCATTACTGCTACTGAGAGCTGATTGGATGGCATTACTGCTACTGAGCGCTGATTGGATGGCATTACTGCTACTGAGAGCTGATTGGATGGCATTACTGCTACTGAGCGCTGACTGGATGTCATTACTGCTACTGAGTGCTGACTGGATGTCATTACTGCTACTGAGTGCTGACTGGATGTCATTACTGCTACTGAGCGCTGACTGGATGTCATTACTGCTACTGAGCGCTGACTGGATGTCATTACTGCTACTGAGCGCTGACTGGATGTCATTACTGCTACTGAGCGCTGACTGGATGGCATTACTGCTACTGAGCGCTGACTGGATGGCATTACTGCTTCTGAGTGCTGACTGGATGGCATTACTGCTACTAAGTACCAATTAATTGGCGATACTGCTTCTAAGTGCTGATTGGTTAGAATTGCAGCTACTGAGTGCTGATTGGTTAACATCACTGTTACTGAGCACTGATTGGTTAACATCACTGATACTGAGTCCTGATTGGTTGGCATTACTGCTACTAAATACTGATTGGTTGACATTACTGCTCCTAAGTACTGATTGGCATTACTGCTACTAAGTACTGACTGACTGGCATTAATGCTTCTAAGTGCTGATTGGTTGGCCTGCATATATTTTTGCTGGCATTAATGACTTATTTTGTGACATCACAGAAACAGACAATTCTAAACAGACTGTCAAAATATGGATTGTATGGATGGGGATGAATGGCAGGGTTTAAAACCTTAACCATGTTAATACTATAGCCAACTTGTTTTTTAAAAGATAAAAATAAAGGGAAACTAGGTTTTGCATGATATGGGCCCTTTAAGAGTGCAGCGTAGCAGCCTTCGGTGAAGGGGTCCCTGTAGAGTCGTGCATAAAGGAGGAGAGCTGTAAACACACTCAGGGCCTGTGCACAACGCGTGGGTGTGCGTGTACAGAAGGTGCAAACATATGTTGTGTGACAAAGTCACCCCACCAGGCCGAGGCCTCCAGCGGCTTCAGTGTTAATAGACCTTAAAGGGCTGATCTGAGGTCAGACGGGCTGCTGATCTGATAGGCGGCTGAGTTCGTGAGGCCGGTCCTCGGTCAGCTCCGCAACACTTTCTGACTCCCGTCTCACTGCGGAAAAGATTCAACATCCTTCTGCACATTAACTTTAAATCTGTGCAGTGTTTCCACCTTAAAATACAGAAAAACACCTTCCTCTTTCACTTCAGTCACTTCTGACAGTCACTGCCTGCATGGAATCGGAGGAAATGATTTCATTTGATGTCTACATCCAAACATTTTAAGTGAAGGCTAAACAATATGGACTCAATATCATATTACAATTCTGTTGCCACAGAGACTGAGATATCAAAATTACTGGATGAAAATGTGAGTGATATATATACACATATATAAATATCCACTACGTACTACGTATGCATGTTTTTCATTTTTTGGGAACACACTTCACATATTAATACACAGTTACTGTTAAGTTGCTGAATATAAATTGTGGCCTGTTCAAAGTGTTTCATTTTCAGTTTATTAAATTCAGTAAGTGCATCAAATAAAAAGGAATTGTGCATTAAAATTTGCAGAAAAATGCCATATTTCAGTGTGTTCCCTGCAGAGGGTGCTCACTTATTTACACTTACACACCCACACACACACATATATATATATATATATATATATATATATAGAGAGAGAGAGAGAGAGAGAGAGAGAGAGAGAGAGAGGGAGGGGGAGAGAGAGAGCTGCTGTAAACTTCGTATCTCCATTTTTGTTGATTTTCAGCTTTTGACATAATTTGAAAATACATGTTGGCCTTTATATTCTCAGTAAATTTCATGGTGAATGGACTAAAAGAAACGACCTAAAATGACTTGGAAAGTCGTCTGGTTCCACTGACTTCCATTAAAAGTAATGTGTGTTTTTTCCTTCTCCTGTAAAGTTACTTTTTTGGAGACACAAGGTTTTCTTCTGACAGCAGCGATATGTATATATATATATATATATAGAGAGAGAGAGAGAGAGAGAGAGAGAGACAGAGCCTTATAAAGGCAATATAAAGCTTGTACAGCCAATAACTGCTAATTCACTAGTTGGTTATTACTACTTTATTAATGAAAAACAAAGCTGAATTAAGCATTTCTAGAACAATTTATACTATACATCCCAATGTTTTGAACATTTTAATTGTCTATTTAATGCCCTTATCAAGCCAATTGCTGGTAATTAACATCAATCTAGTAACAGGTGATTGACCATCTGCTTATTACCACTTTACTAAGCAGTAGTTTATTAGTAAGTAATAGTAAATTAAGTATTTCCATGTCTACGTGCTGCACATCTCAACATTTAGGTGCTAATTATAATACTTTAATTAAGGCTTATCAAGTCCTAATTAAGCTCACTTATCAAGCAAATAGCTGCTGTCTGATTATTACTACTTTATTAAGCAGTAACTGCAGTGAGTTAAGTTTCCCCACAGCACTCGTATTATACATCATAACGTCATGCACAACATTTGAGGCATGCATGATAATAACTATCTTCTAAAATCAAGAGCTGCTAATTAATTGGCTGCTTATTACTACTTTATTAAAGATAGATAGATAGATAGATGATTTAAAACAGACGTCCATCCTTTCATTATTTACAGAACTACTAACACGTACAGACAGGAACAGAGGACCGAGATAAACCCTGCAGGTGAGCGCAGGGCATCATGGGTGCGGAATGTGAAGCGAACAGTCTGAAAGGTCCTTATGACGGCGCGCGACGCCAAACCTACAGAGCCACGTGCGGAGTTTCCCGTTTCAGCTCTGACCGGATGTGAGCACGAGCGCGGTGCTGTGTGGGAGATGCGGTCAGCTGATGACCGCAGGTGAGGAGCTGATGGCGCGCCGCTCCGCGTTGTGATTGGCCGGTTAATGAGGCCGTGCTGGACCCCGCGCGCCCTCCGCGGGACCCGTCCCAGCCCCGGAGGTTAGCCCCGGGGACCGGAGGGCCATAAACCGAGCGCGCGAGAGCCCGTTAATTAAATAAGCGCGGTTTAAACGCTCTCCCGGGCAGCGCCGCCGCCTCCTCAGCGCTCCACCTCCCTCCCTCCCTCCTCCACCCCTCCTCTCCTCCCTCCCTCATTCCGTCCTTTATAGGCCTGTATTTCTCCTCACCTCCTGCCCCGGTAACGAGCCCGCAGGCCACGCCCCCTCCCCGTGTGTTTTTCTTTCACTCCTCGAGGCCGTGCGGCGCAGCGCGTGCCCCGTTTCAGACGTGAACTCAATCACCGCCGGCTTGTTTATTTTTTCCGCGAGGGCCGCCGCGCGGTCAAACGAAGCGTTATGATGCTATTGCCGCCGCGCGAGCTGATAAACACAACACACCGCACGGGCGCACGCGCGCGCGCGGGGCCGAGATAATGGACTGAACGCTTTACAGAAACGAGCGGAATAAAAACACAGCGGCGTGAGAGGCTCGCGCGTGCT
>NC_051226.1:35606998-35626998 GCF_015220715.1 Pygocentrus nattereri | reverse complement strand
ACACACACTAACATACAACCACCACCACATCAGTGTTGCTGCAGTGCTGAGAATGATCCATCACCCAAATGGTACCTGCTCTGTGATGGTCCATGGGGGTCCTGACCACTGAAGAACAGGTAAAAGTGGGCTAACAAAGTATCAGAGAAACAGATGGACTGCAGTCTGTAACTGTAGAACTACAAAGTGCACATACAGTATATTTCCAAAAGTTTTCACTCCCCCATCCAAATCACTGACTTCATGTGTTCCAGTCACTTCCATGGCCACAGGTGTATAAAGCCGAGCCCCTAGGCCTGCAGACTGCTTCTACAGACATTAGTGAAAGAATGGGTCGCTCTCAGGAGCTCAGTGAATTCCAGCGTGGTACCGTGATCGGACACCACCTGTGCAACAAGTCCAGTCGTGAAATTTCCTCACTACTAAATATTCCACAGTCAACTGTCAGTGGGATTATAACAAAGTGGAAGAGCTTGGGAACGACAGCAACTCAGCCACCCAAGTGGTCGACCAACTTTCTGCATCACTACAGACCTCCAAACTTCATGTGGCCTCCAGATCAGCTCAAGAACAGCATAGAGAGCTTCATGGAATGGGTTTCCATGGCTGAGCAGCTGCATCCAAGCCTTACATCACCAAGCGCAATGCAAAGCGTGGAATGCAGTGGTGTAAAGCGCCGCCACTGGACTCTAGAGCAGTGGAGCCGAGTTCTCTGGAGTGACTAATCACGCTTCTCCATCTGGAAATCTGATGGACGAGCCTGGGTTTGGCAGTTGCCAGAAGAACGGTACTTGTCTGACTGCATTGTGCCAAAGTTTGGTGGAGGGGGGATTATGGTGTGGGGTTGTTTTTCAGGAGTTGGGCTCGGCCCCTTAGATCCAGTAAAAGGAACTCTTAATGCTTCAGCACCAAGAGATTTTGGACAATTTCATGCTCCCAACTTTGTGGGAACAGTTTGGGGGCGGCCCCTTCCTGTTCCAACATGACTGCACACCAGTGCACAAAGCAGGTCCATAAAGACATGGATGAGCCAGTTTGGTGTGGAAGAACTTGACTGGTCTGACCTCAACCTGATAGACCACCTCTGGGATGAATTAGGAAGAATGGTCAAAAATTCCCATAAACACACTCCTAACCCTTGTGGAAAGCCTTCCCAGAAGAGTTGAAGCTGTTATAGCTGCAAAGGGTGGGCCGACATCATATTAAACCCTATGGAGTAAGAATGGGATTTCACTCAAGTTCATACGCGTCTGAAGGCAGACGAGTGAATACTTTTCCAATAGTGTATATAGTAAGCGTAGAAGGATAAGTATTATATATATCTATATATGTGTGTATGTTGGTGTGTATGTGTATGTGTGTGTGTGTATGTTGGTGTGTATGTGTGTGTGTGTTTGTGTGTGTATAGATGTGAAGAGATCTGAGTGAGCTCCAGCGTGACACATCAGCAGCGCTGCTGAGGCCGGGACAGATAGGACGCAGGCAGGTAAACAGACTGATAAAACGGAGGGAAGCAGCAGGTAGGGGAGGAGAGAGAGAGAGAGAGAGAGAGAGAGAGAGAGAGAGGTAGAGGGAGGGAGGAGAGGAGCTCGGGGAGTGGACGGGCAAGCGAGCGAGCAGGCTGTCCCATTAAAAATGCAACAGCGGGGAGCAGGAGCGGGATTCACAGTAATTAGATGACAAAACGGCAGCCTCGCTGGAGACGAGTGAGCGAGCGAAAGTGAGAGAGAGAGAGAGAGAGAGAGAGGGAGGGAGGGGGAGAGAGAGAGAGAGAGAGAGAGAGAGAGAGAGAGAGAGAGAGAGAGAGAGAGAGAGAGAGAAGAGGGAAGGGGTCACACACAATGCCTTCACCGCTGGGTAATTTGTAAGTGTCAATCAACAGCAAGCCAAGGAGGGGGGGGGGGGAGAGAGAGAGAGAGAGAGAGAGAGAGAGAGAGAGAGAGAGTATAAAAGAGGGTAGCATTGAGGGTAGAGAAAAACAGAAAGGAAGGTAAAAAGGGAGAGGACAAATATAGATGTAGAGAGAGGGTAAAAATATCATTATTATTATGAATATTGCTATGATAATAATAACTGACATGAGAAAATTGAACCTGTTTTAAGTTGTCCTTAGAAAATAACACGAACATGGCTGAATTATGTTAATTACACCTTTGTTTATTAATGCACTATATACGTAAAGCATGCCTTCTAGAATAAGAAAGTATAAAGATCCCACAGCTTCTGTACGAGCAACATCACCACCCCGAAAAAACAAATAACACTAATTAAAGGCAGCAGAAGCTGAAGCTGAAGTTGAAGGCAGCGCAGGCTTGAATGAAAGCAGCGCAGGGTCGAATAAAGGCAACGCAGGCTGGACTGACAGAAGCACAGGCTGAAGGCAACATAGGTTGAACTGAAGGCACTGCAGGCTGGAATGAAGGCAGCACAGGCTGGACAGAATGCAGTACAGGCTGGACGCAGCACAGGCTGGACAGAATGCAGTACAGGCTGGACAGAATGCAGTGCAGGCTGAATGCAGCACAGGCTAGACAGAATGCAGTACAGGCTGGACGCAGCACAGGCTGGACAGAATGCAGTGCAGGCTGAAATCAGCACATGCTGGACAGAATACAGCACAGGCTGGACAGAATGCAGTACAGGCTGAAATCAGCACAGGCTGGACAGAATGCAGTACAGGCTGGACAGAATACAGCACAGGCTGGACAGAATACAGCACAGGCTGGACAGAATACAGCACAGGCTGGACAGAATGCAGTACAGGCTGGGCAGAATACAGTACAGGCTGGGCAGAATGCAGTACAGGCTGGGCAGAATACAGCGCAGGATGAAGTCAGCACAGGCTGGACAGAATGCAGCACAGGCTGGACAGAATACAGCGCAGGATGAAGTCAGCACAGGCTGGACAGAATGCAGCACAGGCTGGACAGAATACAGCGCAGGATGAAGTCAGCACAGGCTGGACAGAATGCAGCACAGGCTGGACAGAATACAGCGCAGGATGAAGTCAGCACAGGCTGGACAGAATGCAGCACAGGCTGGACAGAATACAGCGCAGGATGAAGTCAGCACAGGCTGGACAGAATGCAGCACAGGCTGGACAGAATGCAGCACAGGCTGGACAGAATACAGCGCAGGATGAAGTCAGCACAGGCTGGACAGAATGCAGCACAGGCTGGACAGAATACAGCGCAGGATGAAGTCAGCACAGGCTAGACACAATGCAACACATGCTGAATGCAGCACAGGTTGTCTGAAGGCAGCACAAGTTGGTCTGAAAGCAGACACACCTCCAAAGTTCATTTTCTGAAATAATCAAACACATTCAGTGATGCTGAGGTCTGGACTCTGGGGTGGTCAGTTCACTCTTCAGCTTCTTCGTTTGATGTATCCGTCTCCTTTTCTCTGCAAGGTTCTTCTTGATCAGCTACACATCCTTTCAGACCCACAGCGCTGAGTGGTCTTCTCACAGTGGAAGGATGGAAGGAAACACCTGTGGATGTTTTCAGATCTGAAGCAGCTTGATGTTCTCCTCTCTCTCAGAGATGGAAGCATTGAGTATTGAGTGCTGTTTATCTGATGGTGGCAGTGTTGGTGTCGACCAGGTCTTCCAGGTGGTTGTTAGGAGGCCTACTCTGTAGCTTTTTAGCTGTAGTTTTTTGAAGTAAAGAAAATGGTTCTAGATAGCGCCATGAACACTCAAAGAACACTTTGCATGATTAAATGGCTCTTTGCATCATGAAAGGGTTCTTCAGACTGATGGAGAATGTGCTGTATATAGAACATTTTTTAAAAGGATTCTATTTAGTAACCAAACAGGGTTCTTCTATTGTTACTTTGTCAAGCTTGTTACAATAGAAGATCACCATTGGGTTTTTTTTGCCTTAAAAAAAAGCTAGAAAAATATTACATTGACAAAAATTGCACATCTTGTTATTGGAAAATTATCATAATATATTATAATCAGTTTCAATATTTAACATTCCATAATAGGTGCAGCTGAATTGCTGTGTGTTTTACAGTGCTGCATATAAACCCTCATGAATTAGTACAAATGTGCTGCATTAGATTACTGGGGGGTCTGTGTGGGTCAGGTACTGTGTGTCCGCTGGCGTGTCTCTCCATGTTCAGACAGGAGCTCTATTCATCCGGCTTCAGCTAAACAATGGAGCGGCCGTGTTAGCATATCTGCAGTGACAACCACACACACACACACACACGCGCACACACACACAGGTGAAGTGCTTTTGGTCCAGCTCCAGCCAAGTAGCCACGCTCATCTGGCAAAAACAATGGCTACAAGCAGCCGCAGACACCACGCCAATGAATCTCAAGGCCATGAAGACTTTGTGGCCACAATTACAGAAACAGGCTTATCATTTATCTATGGTGCAAAAGCCTTCTTTACTTCATGTACAGTCAAATTATCCACAGAAAACGTGGCTCCTAACAACCACCTGGAAGAGCTGGTTGACACCAACCCTGCCACCATCAGATAAACAGCACTCAAAGCTTCCAACTCTGAGAGAGAGGAGAACATCAAGCTGCTTCAGATCTGAAAACATCCACAGGCGTTTCTGTCCATCCTTCCATTGTGAGAAGACCACTCAGTGCTGGGGGTCTGAAAGGACGTGTAGCTTATCAAGAAGAACCTCAATGAGAAAAGGAGACAGACACATCAAACAAAGAAGCTGAACAGTGGACTGACCACCCCGGAGACCAGACCTCAATACCACTGAATGTTTGATTACTCCAGAAAATGATCAACCAGTTTCTAGGACTGAACTTTGGAGGTGGTTCATATCACTGAAAATGGTCTATTTAGCACCAAAAAGGGTTCTGCTGTTGTTACAATGTCAAGCTTTTAACAATAGAAGATCCTTGTCTGGTACTATGTAGAACCATGTATAACACCATTCTCCATCAATCTAAAGAACCATGCAGAGAAACGATGAAGCATGCCAATGGTTCTGCATATACGTAACTCATCGTTCTACATAGGACAATTGTCTTTACTACAGGGTTCTGCTGCTGTTACGATGTCAAACTTGTAGTAATAGAAGATCTTTGGTTGATACTACGTTGATACATTCTCCATCAATCTGAAGAACCATTTTACCATGCGGAGAACCACTGAGGCATGCAAATTGTTCTATGTATAAGTATTTTTGAGCACGGTTCCATATAGCACCAAAAAGGGTTCTGCTGCTTTTACGAAATCAAGCTTGTAACAATTGAAGATCCTTGTTTGGTACCATTTAGAACCATGTAGAACACATTCTTCATCAATCTGAAGAACCATTTCACCATGCGGAGAACCAGTAACGCATGCAAATGGTTCTATATAGCACTCATGGTTCTAAATAGAACTATTGCCCTTCCTACAGGGTTCTGCTGTTGTTACGATGTCAAGCTTGTAACAACAGAAGATCTTTGTTTACTACTATGGAGAACCATGTACAACCCAAAGAACTTTTTCACCATGCGTGGAACCACTTAAACAGGCAAATGGTTCTATATAGCACTCATGGTTCTACATAGAACCACTGCCTTTACTAAGGAGCCATTTTTTTGAGTGCGTTAAAGCTAAAAACAGGAAAACTGGATGAGATATGAAAGAAAGGAGAAGAGATATAGAGAGAAAGTGGGAGAGAAAAGGAGAGAGAGAGCATGTAAAAGCAATAACAAACCTTTCTGTGTTCTGCGTCAGAGGATTTGAGCAGGAATGTGGTTTCTCTCCATTTGGGGTGGTGGGTTATGTTTTTGTTTAAGGATAAAAAAGCCTGGTGGAATTCTCTGAACTGAAGGTTCATGGACTCCAGTTTTAGGCGTGTTCGTTAACTAGCCTTTAATTGAACATAATTAAACCCCACATGGATTAGCGGCGAAAAACACACACACACACACACACACACACACACACACACACACACACACACACACACACACACAGCAGAAGAAAATGAAAAATCAAAACCCTGAACAAAGCTAGGTGCGTTCCATTGCTGGTCTAAATGAGGAGAACGAGAGAGTCTTTTAATACGCGCTCCTCAAACACCTTCAGAAATTTACTTTAATTGGCAGAAGATTGAATTCCCGCAGCCGCACCTTCACTAGAAACACCGCACAATTAAGGCCCACGCAGCCGCACGCGCTCACGCCTACTGAGGTTCTTCATATTTTATCAGTTTCACATTAGACAGAACTGAAGATTGACTGAGCCAAGAGACACATTACTTAACATAGAACAATATCATTAACCAAATCAATGGCATAATCATTAAATAGAGAAAATCTTTAACACTCATATTTCTCATTATTAAAAAAGCTTACGTATTACTAATAATAACAATATCAACCGATTTGTCTTCCTTCAGCTTAATAGACTGAAAAATTCGAACAAAAATAAGCTGCATAACTATAAAATATGTAATACTACTATTACTATTAATTTTACTGCTAATAATACTACTACTGATAATAATGATAATAGCAAAAATGATTGATGATTGCTACTTATAATCAAAACTGCTACAAATACTATTACTGCTATAATAATACTGCTATCACTACAACAACAACTACTACTATAAGTGTTATACTACTAATACTGCTACTAATACTAATATTGCAGTAATACTGCTACTCCTACTAACACTACTACAAAGTACATTAATACTGCTATGACAAATACTATAGATAATACTACAACTACTGCTGCAGTAATACTGGTAGTACAAACACTACTACTAATACCACAGCTTCTACTACAATAATATTGTTCCTACTACACATACTACTACTAATAATACAAGTAATACTACATTAATACTGCTAATACTACAAATGCTAGTATTACTACTACCATAATACTGCTACTATAAACAGTACTACTAATACAACTGCTACAACAGTAATACTGCTCCCACAAATATTACTAATACTACTGCTACTACTACAAACCCTACTACTACAATAATACAGCTACTACCCCAAACACTACTACATTAATACTGCTACTACAAATGATGTTACTAATACTATGATTACTGCCGCAATAATATTGGTACTACAAACACTACTACTAATACCACAACTACTATTAAAATAATATTGTTCCTACTACTAATACTGCAACTAATACTACTTTAATATTGCTAATACTACAAATGCTATTATTACTACTACCACTACAGCAACTACTATATTAATGCTGCTAATACTACAAATGCTACTATTACTACTACCATTATACTGCTACTGTAAACACTACTACTAATACAACTGTTACAACAATAATACTGCTACTACTACAATATTGTTACTACTATAACTACTACATTAAGACTGCTACTATTACAAACACGACTACATTAATACTGCTACTACAAATGGTATTACTAATACTACAACTACAGCTGCAATAATACTGATATTACAAACACCACTACTAATTCTATAGCAACTATTACAATAATACTGCTACTATTTCAAACATGACTACTACTGCTATAATATTGCTATTAGTATAAATACTACTACTCCAAATACTGCTTCTAGTACTACTACTTATAGTAATACTACTACAACTAATACTACTACTAATACTATTAATACTATAAACTACTACAGTAATACTGCTACTACCACAAATACTATTACTACTATAACTACTACTACATTAAGACTGCTATTATTACAAACACGACTACATTAATACTGCTACTACAAATGGTATTACTAATACTGCAACTACTGCTGCAATAATACTGATACTACAAACACTACTACTAGTTCTACAGCAACTATTACAATAATACTGCTGCTATAATACCGCTATTAGTATAAATACTACTACTATAAATACTGCTTCTAGTACTACTACTACTTCAACTACTACAACTAATACAACTACTACTGCACATTATTATTATCATTTTTAGATAATTATCAAGGTGATTCATCCAGTTATAATAAATTGCCATATTTCAGCTTAATATACTACCACATTAAGACCAAAATCAGCTGCGTAAGTCTGAAAAAAATGTATGTGTTCTGTCACAATCGGTTTATTCCTACAGAAAACAGCAGAGAAACTCTCAACCCAGGCTTGGCTGTATTTCTGCATTTGACTGCTCATGCCTAATGAAGATTTAATGGGAAAACCCGGAGCTCCTTAATTCTTCTGCATTAACCACTTGCATGTAAAGAATCATCGCCTTCGCATGTACAGAGGACAACCTCCCACAAGCAGCCACTGCATGAATGTGGCCACACAGTTGACCTTGACCCTTATTAAGACAGTCATGGCATGTGAAGCTCAAAGGTCAGCATCAGCATGTTCAATGTGAGGTGTGACTTCACACCCATGGCATCGCAGTTAGAGGCCTAATCACCTCAGTGCCTCATCCGCGCACACACGCCATACCTGAGGATGTCACACTTAGCAGGGGGCTGGAGATTCTTCTACACAAACACACATCTGTTTACATCGGAAATAGACGAAGGGGAGCTGAATTCGCTCATAGGTGTATTTCAATCATCCCCATTCTAATTCATATTTTAATAGAGATAATTACAAACATAATCCTGCACTCACTAAATGCCACATGGATATGTGTATAAGATGTACGGTCCCAATTCTAAAAATGTTGGGACGCTGTGTAAAATGTAAGTAACTGTAATTTTTTTTAAAGAACACATATCGGATGTTGAAAGTGAGGCATTTTACCATTTCATGAAAAACATCAATTCATTTAAACTTGATGGCAGCAACGCATCTCTAAAAAGTCGGGACAGGGGCAACAAAGGGCTGGAAAAGTAAGTGGTACTAATAAAGAAACAGCTGGAGGAGCAATTTACTAACTCACATGACTAAGAAAAAAAAATGAAAAGAGCATTTGAGAGTGGCAGAGTCTCTCAGAAGCAAAGATGAGCAGAGCTTCACCAATCTTCCAAAAACTGTCTCTAAAAATTATGGAACAATTTCAGAAAAACGTTCCTCAATGTAAGATTGCAAAGACGTTGGATATCCCACCATCTACAGTCCATCTATCATCAAAAGATTCAGAGAATCTGGAGAAATCCCTGTACGTAAGGGACAAGGGTGACAGTAAGTATTGGATGCTCATGATCTTTGGGCCCTCAGGTGGCATTGCATTAAAAACAGGTATGATTCTGTACAGGAAATGACTGCATGGGCTCAAGAACACTTCCAGAAACCATTCTCTGTCAACACAGTTTGCAAACCACATATGCAAGTTAAAGCTGTATCATGCAAAGAAGAAGCCGTATGTCAACACAATCCAGAAACGCTGCCGTCTTCTCTGGGCCAAAGATCTTTTAAAATGGACTGAGGAATAACAGAAAACTGTTCTGTGGTCAGATGAATCAAAAGTTTTAATTCTTTTTGGAAACCACGGATGCTGTGTCCTGTGGACTTAAGAGGAGAGGGACCATCCAGCTTGTTAGCAGCTTACAGTCACATTTGTGCCTATGCCATGGGCAGCTTACACATCTGGAAAGACTATCAGTGCTGAACAGTATATAGAGGTTTCAGAACAACATATGCTGCCATCCAGATGACGTCTTTTTCAGGGAAGGCCTTGCATATTTCAGCAAGACAATGCTAAACCACACATTGCATCCACCACAACAGCATAGCTTCACAGAAGAAGAGTCCAGGTGCTGAACCGGCCTGCCTGCAGTCCAGACCTTTCACCAGTAGAAAACATTTGGTGTATCATGAAGTGTAAAATCCAGCAAAGACGACCCAGGCCCTGTCGAGCAGCTAGAATCCTAAATCAGACAGGAATGGGAAAACATTTCTCTCCCAAAACTCCAGCAATTAGTCTCCTTACTTCCCAGACGTTTACAGGCTGTTGTTAAAAGGAGAAGGGATGCTACACAGTGGCACACACAGCCTTGTTCCAACTTTTTGGAGATGCGTTGCTGCCATCAAGTTCTAAAAGAATTTAATGTTTTTTATGAAAGGGTAAAATGTCTCATTAGTGTTTTATGTTCTATTGTAAATAAAATACAGGTCTATGGGATTTGCAAATCATTGCATTTTGTTTTTATTTACATTTTACACAGCATTCCAACTTTTTTTTTGGAATTGTGGTTGTAATGCATGTGTATATTGCTGCTGTTGGAAGAAAATCTAGTTGGGGAAAAAAATCTCCATTTTTGTCACTTTTCAGTTTTTGGCATGCTTTAAATTTGCAAGCTGCCCTTTAGGTTCTGTCAAAATTTCATGATGAATGGATCAAAAGAAACAGAGCAAAATTACTTTGAAAAATGTCTGGTTCCATAGACTTACTTTAAAAATAAAGTAGGTTTTTTCCTTCTTCTGTAAAGTTACCATTTCGGAAATACAAGGTTTTCATCCGACAACAGCGATATGTAACTAAACTTGCATTTAAACTATGCAAGTATTGCAGTAATCCTCTTATTAAGCTTTGCAAAATCATCCAGTCAGGATTTTTGTTCTTTGTGGTATCCAGGTAAGCTCTCCCATTGGTTAGGACTTCAAGAGCTCATCAGTTTAAGTGCCAACATAATCATAAGAGTAAAATCAATCACATTTTGATTTGAAATGGATAGCACCCATTTTCAAAGAAAATATAGGTCTTCTTGAAGTTCTAGATACATCACTGCCTGAGAATATACATACATAGTCTAACGAGGTTTTGGTTTGTGGCTAGGAATGGAAAACAGCGGCGGCAGCTCTATGGCAGGGTTCTTTACTGAAAGAGTCACTGTAAATCTGACACAAATAGGGTCAAATGCATGTTAAAGTATGTTATAAGCTTCAAATAAAACAAGGAATGCCTTTTACAAGCTTTAAAAGCCTGTGTTTAATCTAGAACAGTGAAAAAAATATTCCTGTGAATCTTACTACTGGGATCCCATAGAGGTGCTAGCAGAAATTAGCATTATTAGAGAAATCTTTATCTCCTCATTTTTGACATTGCTGGCCCAAACTGAAGGTCTAACTCTAGTAGCCATGGTTCACCTTTGGTTAGCCCATAAAATCAGCTTAATAATGATAAGACATTTAGAAAACTCTTCTAATATGATGTATAGGGTTCAATACAATAAATCACACATGGAAACATGGTCAACAACACGCTAATATTTCAATGAGATTAAAAACATCAAAATGCTCAAAATAAACTACTCAGTGGACACTGTGCATACTGAAATGCTCTCTGAGAATGACTGGATAAGAGATAATGCTAGCCAGTGGTGAACGTTTTCTATTCAATTTGGGCCAAAAAATATCAAAAATGAGAGAAATCACCTATGTGATAATACTAATTTATGTCAGTATTCCTTATGGGATTCCAAGTAGTATGTCAGCACTAAGCTAATAATAATTTACACTAACATTTTTGGTCATTTGAATCTTTGCTTGGTTAATAGCAGTGGGGTTGTGTGCAGCTGCACTTAGCCAAGGAACTAATATTGCAGTTAGCAGGCTGGCTAACCCATCTACCACAAAAGTAAAGATAATACAGCTATCACCTGACTGTGTATCCTGTTCGTGTTAGTCTCTATGCATTTTGTGTGTCCATTTATAGTCTGTGGGGAAGAAACGTTTAAAGGTTTGTGGATAAATACTAGTGAAATGAGCATTTTTTCCATTATGGAGAGTCAATGCTGCTATATGAAGGAATCTGGGACCTTCACAGCCAAAGCAGCAGCAAAGACGCCCATTAGTGTGTCAAAGTTCACCAAAGTTGAAGTGAAAAGATTTAAAAACTTTTAATTCCAAATAATCTGCTATGAGAAAAAAAATATGACTAAGGCAATTTAGCCAGTCCCACAAAAGAGATTCAAAACATCCATAATTGGTATTTTAAGTAAATTCTGTAAGCAAAATTAAATAGAAGGACATTCAAATAACTACATCCATAAATAAATACTTGTTTACAGCTTGCGAGAAAGAATGAACAAGGAATATAATAAATAATAATGGAAATCTGGCGTTCCTTGAACATAAGCTGGAAGCTTTTTAATTATAAAGGAGATCTCTGCCAGACGGAAAGGATAAAACAAGGTCTTTTAGCATCACGGCCTTGAAATATGAAAAGCATTGTAGGGCCATTATTGAGCTGCATGCTTTCTTTACATTCCTTTTACCAATGTGGTCAACACAGCAACCAAACAGAAGCTTTGGAGAAGCAATCAAAGCTACATTAGACAAATCTCAAGCATGTATCTGTATGTGATTTAACTAACCTACAAAATGATAACTTACCATGTGCCAACGTTCTGGGTCTGAAAGGATGTGTAGCTGTAGGGAAGCCCTCGCTGAGGAAAGAAATCGGACAAAAAAGGGGAAAGTTTACAGTAGAACAACTGGACATCTGAGATTTAAAGCAATATGTATGGATTGGTGAGTGCACACTTGGATTAGGGAGGCAGAAAGTGCAATCAACTTCTTGGGCCCAATCCCATTTCTTCTTTTTACCCCTACCCCTTGTTTTCGAGTGTCATCCTAACCCCTTGGAACAGAGTTACAAAGGGTAGTGGTTGAAATCTTGCCCTGAGATTCAGAATCAGGCCACTCGCACTGCTCTGTAGGCCTGACTTCAGTGATAGGAGAGAAGGGAATAGCTCAGCAACCTCACTGCCGGGCTTTAGTTACATTTAGGGTACCATATCGCTGCCGTCGGAACAAAACCTCGTATCTCCAAAATGGTAACTTTAAAGGAGAAGGAAAAAATATACTTTACTTTTAATGTAAGTCAATGGAAGCAGATTTTTTTCCAAGTCATTTTGGGACGTTTCTTTTAGTCCATTCATCATGAAACTTGTATACAACGTAAAGGACAACAAATCATTTTAAATTATGTCAAAAACTGAAAAATGTCAAAAATGGGGATACGAGGTGACAAGAGGGGGTATTAGACAACGGTTTATTATCGAGCACCGCTAATTCATTGATGATACCAAGCTGAAGTCAGCCATTCTTGCGTGAATTTTCCACCTATTTAAGGTGGAACGGGAAAGTTAGCCAGCTAGCTACCAAGACATTACCATACTTTTAGCTATTTTTTATGCTTGCTTTCGCTTTGCATGGCAGAGTTTTAACTTGCACTTGTAGATGGAGCGACAAACTGTGTTCACTGACAGTGGTTTTCTGAAGTGTTCCTGAGCCCATGTGGGAATATCCGTTACAGAATGATGTGGGTTTTTAATGCAGTGCCGCCTGAGGGATCGAAGGTCACGGGCATTCAGTGTTGGTTTTCTGCCTTGCCGCTTACTTGCTGAGATTTCTCAAGATTCTCTGAATCTTTTGATGATATTATGGACTGTAGAGGATGAAATACCTAATTGCACGTTGAGAAACGTTGTTCTTAAACTGTTGGACTATTTGCTCACGCAGTTGTTCACAAAGTGGTGAACCTCGCCTCGTCCTTGCTTGTGAACAACTGAGCCTTTCAGGGATGCTCCCTTTATACCCAGTCATGACACTCACCTGTTTCCAATTAATATGTTCACCTGTGGAATATTCCAAACAGGTGTTTTTGAGCATTCCTCAACTTTCCCAGTCTTTTGTTGCCCCTGTCCCTACTTCTTTGGAACATGTTGCCGGCATCAAATTCAAAATGAGTGAATATTTACAAAAAACAATAAAGTTTATCTGTTTGAACTTTAAATATCTTGTCTCTGTAGTGAATTCAAATGAATATAGTTTGAA
Organism: Pygocentrus nattereri; assembly: GCF_015220715.1. Classification (NCBI taxonomy): domain Eukaryota; kingdom Metazoa; phylum Chordata; class Actinopteri; order Characiformes; family Serrasalmidae; genus Pygocentrus; species Pygocentrus nattereri. The sequence goes on along the minus strand of NC_051226.1, from coordinate 35,613,287 downwards.
AAGGATTTTCAAATCATCGTATTCTGTTTTTATGTTTTACACAACGTCCCAACTTCATTGGCATTGGGGTTGTACAACGCAAAAAGCAAGATTTCCTTGGTCAGGATTTTATATCAGCAGATTTAACCAGCGCTGTTCTTAAAGTGGCCACTTTCTTAAATTCCATGTTTTGTGAATCTCCCTCCTGTATATGGAAAAAAGCATCATAATCCAAGTCAGTAAAGAGTAATTTGACACGCTGAGATTCTGATTACATGTTCAAATAGCTTTTATTACAAGCAGTTTTGGCTTTTAATCCTATGTTTCAAATTTTTGAAATTTTACAAATAATTAAATTTTCACATTACGGCAAATTTACTAACAAAAATTCCAAAACAAAGTAACAAAAGTTTTTACTAGCTAAATTGAATATTTACTGTTGTAATTTTACTTTTAACATGCAAAGCAGACATCTGATAAATCTTTACTAGGTAAAATTTAGTTTTCTGTTCTGAGATCAAGAAAAAGATCACATTTAATCATGTTAGTAAAAATGGCTACTGTAGTTAGAATCACCTGGAAACAGGTTTGAATTCTTACCAATGTTAAAACAGTTTCTACAATTAAAAGTGACATTTTAAGATTTTATCATTTCAGTCTTAAACGTCTTTTTTTTTTTTTTTTCATTTGCATCTTCAATTCTGCAAAATTTGAAATGAAATTTAAGTGCACAGTGCAAATCAGTGGAAAGCGCAGATTTGTTTTTCCTCACTGTGTGGGCGTGGCCTAAATACTCCGTCTCTATAAACCATAACATGTGGCCTGTGCAAAAGCAAATTCCTTTTCCTCTGATATGGGAAATTCAGCAAATAAATGGAAATTTTGCACTAAAATTTAAATTTGAGTATGTGTCGACTTATTTCAGCTTAGAAAAACAACAAAACATCATTTGGCCAGGGGTGTTAAAAACCTGCATACAACCATACTTACCTGTTTCACATTATGTACGTAATAAAGTTACAACACATCACCTGAACTGTAAATGATTTGTTCACCAATCGTGCGTTAGTATTCCGAAGCACCAACAGTTACGAGGTTTTGTACGACGGCAACAACAAAGCAACTCGTTGAAGGATTCATTGAATACAGGCTGATAGACAGCAAATAAAATGGTCAGTTAGAGCTGCGAGTCGCGGCGTGTCATATGCAGCTTGATGGCTTAATTTAACTGATGGGAATTTATGGAAGGCCTGAGGTCTCGGCGGATCATGCCATTAACGTCAATTAGTGTCTATGAGTTCCCGTGATGAGAGGAAGAGAAACGAGATAAAAGGGAGAAAACAGGGAGACGGAAGGGTTAATTGAATGTAATTATTTGAACGCGATAAAGTGTAGAATCATGCCTGTCTTCTCAATGACATTGATATGGCAGGGAACTGGTCTGGGAGCCGTACCGGATCGTAGGAGGTGTGTTTCTCCGCAGGGAAGACCACAAGAGATGAAAAGCGCCATTTCTTAAGAGTAAACAGATTAAAAATAAATAAATAAATAAATAAATAAATAAATAAATAATCAGTCTTACTTTATTCGGATAGTCCACTATAGTCCCCTATAGATGATCTACAGTTGTTCAAATTGTTAACAAATTATCTGTTGATTCTAAACGATGGTGGGGTTAGGATTTGGACCGGAGTAAGGGCTAGGACCCCAGGGTGAGGGTTGGATTTAGGTTTAGGGTTAAGGGTTAAGGTCAGGGTTAGGATTAGAGCAGGTTTAGAGTTACAGACAATTATGGTCAGTTTTGTAGATATTATGTTGAAGGTAACCTGAAAGCAAATGAATCATCTACAAACCATCGAAAGTGGACTCTCCAAATAAAAAGCTACCGAAAAAATGTCAAGCAGGTTTGGATGATGTGTAGCTGTCAAGAAACTACTACTGAGAAAAGAAAATGGACAACTAAGAAGAAAATAGACCACCACAACTGAACATCTGAGATGGGGAGTTAAGTTTCGTGGACAGAGGAGTCTAAATTTGTTTGGTTGGATTGTGAGAAGCTAAAGTAATTTGTAAGACTGAACTTAGGGGGTGTAGGACAGGGTTTGTGGACCCCACTGGAGCATGGACCACATATGGGAGCACCTTCTAGTGGTCCATGGACCCATGCTCAGGGGAAGGCAGTGGTTTGTAGTTGTTTAGTAATGGCACTTAAAGTCCCAGAGAATGAAATATTAAAGATATTTGAAATATGAGAGCTGAGTGGGTGTGGCTAATGCACAGCTTGATTCACAGCTCTCTGTCCAACACTCCCGTCTTGCTGGGTTAGCTTTAGATTCTGAAACAGTTTTGTGTGGATGGGGTAACAGACTCCAGCCTTGTGGGTGGTGAGGGTAATGCTTACAGAAGTAACATCCAAGATTAGGATGTGCCGAGAGGAGAGAAATATGGTGAAATATATCGGTCATTTAATGGTCATTAGAATATTATTCAGAGGGTAAACTTGGTACATGTTTACTGTTTGCTTGCAAGAACAAGCTGAACCTAATTAGAAAGGCACTTTCACAACTACCTTGATGCGGACCAAACACAAATTTCTACTTTAGTTTGGTCCACTTTGACTGCTTGTGTGGACGCTCCACCTGTACTGCGGTGTGCAGAAACAAAGGAAGTGAGGTCCGGCCAAAGATTACAGAGATACAAGAATGGACTGTGCTTCAAATGACCAAGCTTGTTAAGTAACATGGTAAAAATGGTAAAAAAGTAAAATGATAAAAACTTGAAATGTGTCTATTTTCATGCAAACCCATATCAGTCCATTGGCTTGATAAGGTCAGCTCCCTGCTGACTACTAGTAACAGACCACTTTTTGACCAATAAACAGCTGCTAAAAATGACTGATGAGCACTAAAATAATAATGGCAAAATTATGTGCTTGATTTTGGCAAACGGATCGCAGTACGTATTTTTGGCCAAGCAAGCAAGCAAGAGCAACCCGATTGGTTAAACTCAGATTTATAAACCCATCATAAAGAAGCTGATATCAAGGGGATGACACTAATGCAATGGACTGGGGGTTCTAGAGTGGAACTGCTTCCATAACATCACAGTCCAAATGTTCCCTGAAAGCTTGCTACCATGCGGCTTCATCACAAGGTTTTTGTGATTTAACCAAAAAGGATGATCTAAATTATTTTAGGCTAAATTCTTCAATAAAAATTGCTTCAAAAAAGTTTTGATTTTTTGTCAGCTTCCTTTACATGATTAAAGAGTTCTTTGCATCAGGAAAAGGGTTTTTGGATTGATGGAAAATGTGCAAGAACATGCTATAGATTTTTTTTAAAAAGGGCTCTATATAGCAAATAAAAGACAGTAAGAAGCCATATTCAAAAGGTTCTATATAGAACCATCTACAGCACATTCTCCATCAGTCTGAAAAACCCTTTCATAAGTCAAAGAACTTATGAGTGGTAATGGTTCTATATAGAACAATTCCCCTTACTAAAAAGCCCTTGAAGAACCACGAACACTGAAAGAACCCTTTGCATGTTTTAAGGGTTCTTTGCATTGCGAAAGGGTTCTTACGCTTGATGGAAAACAAGCTATAGATGGTTCTATATAGAACCTTTTTGAAAAGGGTTCTTATAATGTTACAAGCTTGCCATGATAACAGAAGAACTTTTTCTGGTCCTATATAAAACCATTTTCAAAAAGGTTGTATAGAACCATTCACAACACATCAGCCTGAGGAACCCTTTCACTATGCAAAGAACATTTAAATTACGCACAGGGTTACTTAAGTGTTCATGATTCTATAAAAAAAACACTTTCTTTACCAAAAGAACCCTTGAACGAAGTTGTTTAAGAGTGTTGTAACAACAGAAGAACATTTTTTGGTGCTATTCAGAACCCTTTCTGAAAAGGTTTGCAAAAGGTTCTATATGGCATCCAAAATGATTCTTCTATTGTTACAAGCTTGACATTATAACAGAAGAAGAACCCTTTTGCTACATAAAACTACACTATATTCCCAAAAGTCTTTGGTACTCCCCCATCCAAATCACTGACTTCAGGTGTTCCAGTCACTTCAGTGGTCACAGGTGTATAAAGCCGAGCCCCTAGGCCTGCAGACTGCTTCTACAGACATTAGTGAAAGAATGGGTCGCTCTCAGGAGCTCAGTGAATTCCAGCGTGGTACCGTGATCGGACGCCACCTGTGCAGCAAGTCCAGTCGTGAAATTTCCTCACTGCTAAATATTCCACAGTCAACTGTCAGTGGGATTATAACAAAGTGGAAGAGCTTGGGAACGACAGCAGCTCAGCCACGAAGTGGTCGGCCTCGTAAAATGACAGAGCGGGGTCAGCGGATGCTGAGGGGCATAGTGCGCAGAGGTCACCAACTTTCTGCAGAGTCAATCACTACAGACCTCCAAACTTCATGTGGCCTTCAGATCAGCTCAAGAACAGCATGGAGAGCTTCATGGAATGGCCAAGCAGCTGCATCCAAGCCTTACATCACCAAGCGCAATGCAAAGCGTGGAATGCAGTGGTGTAAAGCGCCGCCACTGGACTCTAGAGCAGTGGAGACGTGTTCTCTGGAGTGACCAATCACGCTTCTCCATCTGGCAATCTGGTGGACGAGTCTGGGTTTGGCAGTTGCCAGGAGAACGGTACTTGTCTGACTGCATTGCGCTGAGTGTAAAGTTTGGTGGAGGGGGGATTATGGCGTGGGGCTGTCTTTCAGGAGTTGGGCTCAGAACAACCCCTTCCTACTCCAGCATAACTGCACACCAGTGCACAAAGCAGGTCCACAAACTTGACTGGCCTGCACAGAGTCCTGACCTCAACCCCATAGAACACCTTTGGGATGAATTAGAGCGGAGACTGTGAGCCAGGCCTTCTCGTCCAACATCAGTGTCTGACCTCACAAATGCTCTCTACATAGAGCTGTATTCTTCACTAAAGAACCATTGAAGCACCATCTTCGCTTAAGAGTGTAGTTGCACTACTCTTTGAGTTGATTTGTTGACTTTTGTGTAAGTTACTAACTTACTAACTAAGTTACTCTCTTATCATTAATGAGGTATTTTAAAACATTAATAGCAACATGCGCTTCAGTGACAGTCTAAACAGGACGTATCAGAAAACACATGACGTGATGATTCCTGTAGATAATATTGTTTGTGTTTTATTACTAATATATGAAGCATTAGACACCATGACAATATGACAAGTGCGCCCAGTGTTCGGTCCACAGTGCTGTATTAATGCTGAAGGGGGCGGGACATGGTCTATATTTATGCTTGATGGATTGCCATAAAAGCCGGACATGAAAATGGGAGTGAGTGACAAGTCTTATTGGCTTACTCAATTAAGAAATTGGTGTTATCGCCATTTGGCAGTACTACGGTCACAGACTGTAGTCCATCTGTTTCTCTGCATCTGTTCTTCAATGGTCAGAACCCCCAGGACCACCACAGTGCAGGTATTATTACATTCTCAACAGTGACACTGATGTGGTGGTGGTGTGTTAGTGTGTGTTGTGCTGGTCTGATTGGATCAGACAGAGTAGTGCTACCGGGGTTTTAAACACCTTAGTGTCGCTGCTGGACTGAGAATCAAAAATGTCCAGCCTGTGGGCAGCGCCCTGTGACCACTGACAAAGGACTAGAGGATGACCAACACAAACTGCGGATGAGCTGTCGCCTCTGACTTCACATCTACAAGGTGGACCGACAAGGTAGGAGTGTTTAATAGAGTGGACAGTGAGTGGACACAGTGTTTAAAACTCAAAAAGCGACCTTTTGATGGAATGACTGATCTCGGCCCATCAGTGGTTGTGTCCCAATACCTAGTGAGCTCTCTTAGTAGCCACTGTCTACATAGGCAGCTGTCTAAGGAGGCAGCATTCCAACCATCGTGTAACCTTAAAAGACAGATAAATATAAATGAGACGTTTTAGTTAGACAGACGTGACATCACTGCTAGTCTTAGAATGTTAGCCAGCTAGCTATTCAAAACAATAGCCTGAGGCTTCAAAAACCCCTAGCAGGTATGCTAACATGCTAATGCTAATTTGTGACGACTTTGTGACAAGAAAACAGATAAAATACCACAAAAACTCAAAATAAAGTTTTGGCGGCTCACTTGTCTAACGTGACCTGAAAGGCTGCGTTTTCAACTCGTTAGGTGAGGCTAACATTAGTTAGCTTAGCTAGCAAGCAGGCTAGCTGTGTAAACACAGAGAGAGAAAGTCATTTATATTTACAGCATTTGGCTGATGCTCTTATCCAGAGCGACATACAGTTTGATC